>NW_014334370.1:0-1162 GCF_000341935.2 Cephus cinctus | reverse complement strand
ATGAACGAAATGGTACCGTGTCATACAAAAGAAAAAAAAATAATAATAACGTCAATGTTCCAACTAATATAATAATGGAAGAAAACTAAAAATGGAAGAAAACACTTTCACTGGATTTGTCTGTCTTCATCCTCCTGTGTTGAGGTGTAGCCCATGTCTTCTTCATCCGTCGCTTCCCCCTCCTGCTCACTATCGGATCCCATGAAGACGTCCGCTGCGTCGAGCTCATCCATATCAAGGTATCCTAACCTTGCCATTTTTTTATCTACCATGAAATGGCTTAGGGGGATTCCTAATGGAGCTACTCGTATGTTGACCCAACATGCCGTCCTCTCTGGGTCCCTTCTTTGTGCACTTGCATAAAAGTGCGTTCGTTGGTTTAGCAGCTGCCATAACCATGTGCATGTCCTTTTATCCCATCTTGCCCCTTTTGGTGGGCGGCACCTATCCATACCCACGTGGATAGCCGTTTCTGGAATTTTTGCCAATTCTTCCGATATCCTATAAATCTTCGTGTGGTGTATATTCAGAGTTTCTCCGGAGTCCACAAGGAGTACCAGCACCATCTCATCTTCTCTGACGATGATTGTCGCTCGCTCCATCCTTCCCCCGTCCTCTACAAGGCATCTACTGCCGGGCCTCGTGTCTCCGCGTAGCTGGGGTTCCCGTCCTTCCTGCTCCGCCAAGTCGAGGATTTTCTCCCGTACTCCTTGGTCTTTTCCATACCCACGTGGATAGCCGTTTCTGGAATTTTTGCCAATTCTTCCGATATCCTATAAATCTTCGTGTGGTGTATATTCAGAGTTTCTCCGGAGTCCACAAGGAGTACCAGCACCATCTCATCTTCTCTGACGATGATTGTCGCTCGCTCCATCCTTCCCCCGTCCTCTACAAGGCATCTACTGCCGGGCCTCGTGTCTCCGCGTAGCTGGGGTTCCCGTCCTTCCTGCTCCGCCAAGTCGAGGATTTTCTCCCGTACTCCTTGGTCTTTTCTTAACCTCACGTAGAAATTACTAGGTGTAAGGAAGTGCGCTAATGTTACCTCCGTTGGTCCATCCTTAATTCTTTGGAGGTCCTGTTTGGCGATGGTTGGCATCTTCTGTCCGTTCTTTCTCCACGTGATTCACTTGTACAAAAGGGGTTTCTTCGTTCCTTTACCTCC
>NW_014334369.1:95948-110027 GCF_000341935.2 Cephus cinctus | reverse complement strand
AGTAAGCAGTTGAATAAACGATGAAATTCTGGAAATACAACTTCCGAAATAAGTAAAACATACACGTGTTTTTGGCGTCTAGCTAGTGCACCCGGTTACGAATCGGGAGGTCCGTGGTTCGATACGTAGATACGTCGATACGTTCCCATTATTTAACGTAGCGGGTCCCCAGTAGGTCTATACTACGATCGGCCTATACTATTTTTCAAGATTCCTCTCTTTTAAATTTTCTCGGTTGCCCAAACTTTATTTTAAGCTTATAAAAAATATATTTAAAAAAAGGTTGTCATCGTGATCGAAAATAATTTTCTATTAACTCACAATATTCTCTATCGCAATATCCTTCATAGTAATAAAATAAACATGAGACGTGTTGCGTCTTGTTTCCTTATAACTATTGAAGAACTACTTACCGTGATCCTGCTGCCTGTACGATTGTGAACGACCTGACGCTGCAGGCCCCAATGTGTATTGCTAGTCGCGCGATAGTTAGCAACATTGTTGCAGACGCCCGCTCAGATTCGATCCGTCAGATTCCTAGACTGTTGTGTTGAAGTCGCCAGTACGTGATCTCAATAGACCGATATACTATTCTTCCCAATTGTCCTTTTCTCAATTTCTCTTACTTTTAGATATTTACACGCGTCATGTGTGTGTGAAATATAATGTAAAATAATTGTCGTAATCATCTTCAATGAAGAAACTTTATATTTGAGTGTAGAACTCATATTATTAAGATTTTCTAATCGAAACCTTTTGATATCCTATTGCCATTCGTTTATACTTTAATTACTTAAATAGATCGTTTGTGTAATGTTGATATCGCTGATCGTAGTATAGGCCTAGTGGTTCTCAATTGTCGCGCGATAGTTAGCAACATTGTTGCAGACGCCCGCTCAGATTCGATCCGTCAGATTCCTAGACTGTTGTGTTGAAGTCGCCAGTACGTGATCTCAATAGACCGATATACTATTCTTCCCAATTGTCCTTTTCTCAATTTCTCTTACTTTTAGATATTTACACGCGTCATGTGTGTGTGAAATATAATGTAAAATAATTGTCGTAATCATCTTCAATGAAGAAACTTTATATTTGAGTGTAGAACTCATATTATTCTAATCGAAACCTTTTGATATCCTATTGCTATTCGTTTATACTTTAATTACTTAAATAGATCGTTTGTGTAATGTTGATATCGCTGATCGTAGTATAGGCCTACTGGGAACCCGCTACGTTAAATAGTGGGAACGCATCGACTGCGGCACCTCTTGGGTGACGTGGAAGCCCGCAGAATGTCGTTGTTTATGCCTTTATTGTAATAAGATAAATAGATTAATTGGATATACTCTTTAACCTGTTAATCCTATTTGCAAAAGCACATTTTTTTTTTGTAAAAAGAGAGTGCTCTCCATAGAGGGGGGGTGTCTCGAACCACGGACCTCCCGATTCGTAACCGGGTGCACTAGCTACACGCCAAAAACACGTGTATGTTTTACTTGTTCCGGAAGTTGTATTGATCGAACCCGTAACCAGCAGCGGTATATCTTGACAGGTTATTGACTCAGCCACGATGCTCGTTTAATACTAAATTAAATTTTCTATAGATATTTATTCTATAGATATTTATCTATGATATTTCAAAATTTCTCTTTGAACTGTTCTCGGTCGTTTCATTTACCAACGAATTTCGCCATTCATTTTTAATGTTCATTTTCGGCATGATAAGAGGTAAAGAGTGAAAACCAATATTTCTATGCATTTTTTATAACTTTGAAATTTATTTGAATATACACATTTGTTTGCGCATTACGTCCATACAAACGTTTAGGGTTCGGTTGGACGGAAGACCTTGCTGCCCCGCCTGTTTGTTAAGAACGGTTTGTGAGGGGCGGCAACTTTTTCCCCACCACCGAGCAATCCATTCATTTTCGCTGACTGCAATATCGGCTGGAACGATGATCATGACCCGCGCGGCTACGCGAAATCTGTAACATCGACAGAGGCGATGATCACGAAATCCTACTCCCGGACTCGCCGCTACGATTTAGTGCCATGCTTTTGGTATCGCCTAAAACCGGAGCGTTGTGCATCTTCCCACTCATCTCTGTTACTAGTTACTGGAACATCTCCTCATTGGAGGAGTTAGCCATAAGGATAGGAAGAAAGAAGGAAGGACTGCATTTTTTGGGCCTGGTGTTATTATTTTATGCTGTTACGTGAGGCCAAAGTGAGCCACACTACTGGTGGAAAGGAGTACTCAGAAAGAGAAGAGTTGCTGGTATTTTGGCATGCACGGTACTGAGTCTTCGTCAACGGTTGGCGGGCCAAAGATTTTTCGATTGCGACGTTCGAAATATTTACCAAGTCATGATCCATCCGGCCACTGTCCTCGCGCACCTAGTTAAACTGGGTGTCAGTGCTTCGTGCTTGAAGCAACTTCCTGGAGGTTTCAGTGTATACGGCAGCTACCAGGCATGGGCCGTTAAGGCCTTTCAAATTCTGCTCTTCCATTCTCTCCTGGGTGTTCTCAGATTTGGTAAATGCCAATGGTGATATGATAAAGAACGTCCTGCGTATAATTGATGCTGGTTCATTATTTGACTTTTGCTTCAGGGACTCCCGATAGCAACAAGTTCCTTAGGAGCCTCTATACTTGGTTCACAACGATTGCCAATGTAATACCATTTATATTTTTTACAACTGAAATTCTGCACGAGTGTGGTGTAAGTAAAGAAGTAAGACTGATTCTATTGACACTTGGATGTCTTCCTACAATCTACGAACTAGCACTGAAAGAGAGAGCATGTCCTTACTGGATGGACATAGTTGTGAGCCTCCAATTGTTAGCATTAACTTTTGCATCTGTACAAAGCGGTCTTTTTGGTGTTATAAGTCTAACAGCCTCTTACGCATTTACGCACTACTTCTTGGAAGATTTTTGTGATAAATACGATGTACCGTATATGGATCTGCTACAATACAATCTATGTTTCCTTGAGATTTTCGCGATGCTAATATTGAAGGAACTATAACTAGGAACGTAGGCCTTACAATCCGTTACCTGGTGCCTCCACTGGTATCGAGAAACTCGGTGCCATTTATTTTATTTGTAGCAATTATCCATATCAGATACTCGTAAATGGATGTACATATATGTATATGTACGTATGGACACATGTATAACATACACGTTTATATTTCTACTTGCTCGACAAAGTCTCTTTGGAGAGATAAGAGTTTAATAAAGACTATTGATCGCCTACTTCATTGTGTTGACGTCGATCGCTTCTCCGTCCCTTTTTTTTTCAAGTCATTTCAATTGTCATTAGTCAAATCTGCACTTAAAATAAAACGTTTCTACCCAAAAGAAGCCACGTGAGTACGAAGTAAATTGAGTGAATTGAGCATACCGGCCATGTCCGAATGCTCGCTGTCAGGATGGTATTTCGATCGTCAGTCGTTATAAAGTTAATATACGTAAATATATGGTAAACATCTATTTCCGGTAAAATCGCGAACATCTCTGCCGTTGCCATTGGTTTGGTGCCTGGAAATTCTGAGAATGTTAGCAGCTTCCGTGATTTCTTGCGGCTTTTTGCTATTAGGATCAGGATCGTGTATTCACATACTAAGGAGACACTCGTTCGAGAGATATTCGAGGCTTTTACCTCAATTTGTCTGGGCTACGATTGGCATAATGGCGACGGGTACTCGATCCTTCAACATCCTTACCTATGCTCTTCTTGAGAAAACGTACCGTGAGTGACTGTGCATTCTCTCTCTCTCTCTCTCTCTCTCTATCAAAAGTCCGTGCTCTAGATCGATTCTTCCAGCTATCGATCCCCAATCGTTGAAAACGTACCGTGAGTGACTGTGCATTCTGTCTGGGCTACGATTGGCATAATGGCGACGGGTACTCGATCCTTCAACATCCTTACCTATGCTCTTCTTGAGAAAACGTACCGTGAGTGACTGTGCATTCTCTCTCTCTCTCTCTCTCTCTCTATCAAAAGTCCGTGCTCTAGATCGATTCTTCCAGCTATCGATCCCCAATCGTTGTACCTTGGGAACACGGATGACTTGACGGCAGGAAGAAGTGCGCTTGATATTTCATGCGCTACCACAAGTATTGGTGCTCTCGTTTATTCCCTCTACCTTCATCACGGACACCATGTTCTTGGCTTATGCATCTTCTTCTTGTTAGTTTTTCTTGAATTATTTTGCAACCCAAGGTCTCGCGGTATACACAGGCTTCGAGTGCCCTATTGGTCGAGTTACATAAGAAAGATGATCGGGATTGCGAATGCACATCGATACGCCCTTTGTATATTGTTTGGTGGAATTCTGGGGTAAGCCATTTTACACGATTTTACGAATTTTTTTGAGTACAAAAGATGCGCAAACTGTCTTTTGCAGGTTAGTTGAGAGAAATCATTTGTCCTTATTCGGACACCTATCCTACGCTGTCACGGCCCTTTGGTTTCCCTCGCAAAGTTATTCCGATGGAATGACAATGCGACGAGTCATAGAAAACTACACGATGCTGACATATATTCTTCTAATGACAGAAGCATTACGCTCTTCACCAAGTTGATTGAGATTGATTGATTACGTGATCATGAAGTAAAGTTCGCTTAAAAATCCAGATATTGTATTTTCCTTTTTATAAGAAAATGCGCTGTGCGTCAAAGGAGCTTTGGACGGCGTATTGCTTTTTGATCTTAAAGCTATCATTTAATTGTCACGTAAATTCATTAGTAGCTTCTCCGCGCAGTCTTGAAGCACACGCACGCACACGCACACGCACACGGAGGCACAGGCACATCTAGGTATAGTAATCACTTAAATATCCAAGAAGACAGATACGAGAGTGAAAATAGCGTTTAAGGAAAGAAAAGTTTAAGCGTAGCCGTCGCGAACTCGAATCGCACTAACGTCAGAATTTCTGGGAAGTAAACTCCGTCTCGGCGAGAGACGTCTCCAAGAATCGAATCTCAATTAAGAATTCGGAGTAGGAATAAGGAGAAAGGAAGTAATCTCAGGTGTAGACAATGCAGACAATGGCGTGCATCAGTTCCGAGTCAACAACCACGATCCGTTACATTTTTGAACTGACGTCCCTCCAAGTGACTTGACTTCGCGGTTGCATTCTGAGACTATTACTGGGACTTTCCTCGTCCTCGTACGCAGGATTCACTTGGCCGGTGTGGTTCTCAAAGACGTCCTTCACCGATATCTGACTGCTCCTCGTCGGCCTTCCTTGGATTCCCAAAGGATTGCCTGCGACTCCGTAGACATTATTGGCGCCCAGCGTTTGCATCTGAGACTTGCGTCGCATCGCCATTATACTGTTCCGACGACCCTCGAATGCTTTGAAGGCCTTTGTCGATCGACGCGTCGACATATTCCGCGGCAGACCTGCAGATTGTGACATAACAAAAATATAAAATAAAAGCCAGAATCTGATTACAATCGGACTATCGGTACTCACCTGAGCCTCCTTCCGCCATACTAAAGAAACGCTGCCTGAAGGCGACGTCCAACGTGTTGATGGCCTGAGTCTTCCTACGACTTTTCTCTAAATTGCGAATGGTTTTTCGTCTTCCAGGGCCACTGCCGCTACCTTCGTCGTAGTCACCTTCGATGCCGTCTAGCCTCTGTAGATCCCTCACTATTTCCACAGCGTGCTTAGACAGCAGTGCTTCCTCTGATAGATCCTTCGCCTGCAATCGTAAGGTCAAGCGTGGTAGGTACTATCTTTTTCTTTTTCTTTTTCTTTTTCTGGACATCCGAAAACCCGTTCCTCTGAGCTTACCTTCTTACAACAATACCAGTCGAGTGTGGTACTCGCCAGGATATGCGCAAAAGTCCCAAAGCGATGGAACAGCATGGCGGTGAACTGAATTATCAGGATCAACGCGAAGAAAAAGACGAAGACCAAACCGATGGGCTCAAGCTGCAGATACTCTTTACTGATGTGTACCTGAAAAGCGAGTTCAATCAATTGAGAAAACGAAGAGACACCCCAGAACCACAGAGGCTTTCAAGTCCAACATGTAAAAAGTTATCCACGTGTTTGCATGTCTGCTCGTCTTTCTCGATTGATTATAGGACCAAATAAGTTTTACTATAAACATCGTGTAAAGTGGAAAGATGTGCAAGATCAAGAAAGAGCGGCCACGCGCGCACAGCACATGCACACCGTAGTGCACACCATAGTTAGACACAAACAAAACACAGGTAACCAAAAGTGTAACTCCGTCGTCCACCGTGCCGGGCCTCAGCGATAGTGGGATTAGTATCCTTAATTAAGTAGAGCACAAGTACATTTTTTTTTTTGTAACGAGCGACACGCGCACACGTCACTTCCGTCGAGCAGGCAGATCCAAGAGTCACGAGCAATGTGCTTCCACGGTGATCTTTGAGCTCCGAGGGAAGTCACGCGTTTTCTTGCGCTGACAATCGTCTCGAACATAGAAATTAATCTTGTGCTCGAACGAGAAGAGCCAGGAACCAGTGCAGTAGTGTCTTACGATTATTGACCATTGGCGACAATTAACCGAGCGATTGTTATTGACAATACACAGAGAACGAAAAGAAGAGATTGAGCGAGCAAGTGCAAATCAGCAGCACATAGCAGCCATGCCTGGCGTGTCCCATTTCGCTGCCTGCATATGCGCAACGCGAAACACGCGCTCGTCGATGATAATCGAAAAGAATTCATGAAAAAAGGCAGGAAGAAGAAAGAAGGGAGTAGAACGGTGAAGCGAGAGGGGACACGCCGAAAGTTAGTCTCAGGCTGAGAGGCTTCCGGGATACCGCGGTACCTCCGAGGTTTCCTCTATGTAGGTGATGTTTGTCTTGATCCCGAGTGGCCAGACTATGTGCAACTGGTCTTTGTTCAATTGCAGCAAGAATACGATAAGAACGAACAATGCATTGAACATCAAAAACGCGAATACACTCTTGTTCCGCAGCTCGATCAAGTCGGCAGCTATGCGAGCCTGTAGGGAGTCAAAAAAAATCATACGATTAGTCAAGTTATAAAAACGCTCCGTGTGAGGACGCACCCACTTCACCGGCTAGTCTCCCGTCCTTTCGTCTAGCCCATTATTTTAATTCTCCTTGCTAATTGTTCATTTTATTTGATCTATTTGGAGAAGCCGCCAGAAGAGGCGCGACCATCCACGGAGCGAGAATTACCTCTTGGGAATGCTCGTCATAGGTGATGTTAGTCTTGATACCGAAGGGCCACTTAATGTGAAGCAAATCTTTGTTTAACTGCAGTAGAAAGACGATCAGGACGAAGAGCGCGTTCAGCATAAAGAAGGCAAAGACCGCCTGGTCACGTAGGTCCTTCAGGTCTTTAGCGATTCGGGCCTGATGTAATCAGCAGTTTTATTAATTTCGCGAGAGCGCTATAAACTCCAAGAATATTGCATGAAACAAATTATGGCGAGTATTCTCTTTGAATTTTGGATGATGAACGTATCCAATATTCCAATAGTTATTCAGTGATATTAGACTCCCATGCGAGTGGAATGTTACCTTCTCAGCCTTGTCCTCGTCGATGGGGTAGAGATATTTCTGAAGTAGGTCCTTCCAAAATTGTTCCTCCTGGACGGATAGAAAGTCGACGCCGCCCTTCTTCAGATCCTGGTCCTCGAGCCAGTAAGGACTCGTCAGGAAGTTCCCCTCGCGATTGTTCTCCGTATTATGACTGGCGACGGTCTCTGTGTCGCTGTCGCGTTCATCGTTCAACTCGGGATCCTCGCCTATGGCACCCAGGTGATCGGCAGTGCGAGAACCGCTCGAAGAAGCTCGTCTCCTTCCTATCACGTGTCCGTGCGGGTCGACGGCTCTGCGCAACATTATCAATATTCGAATTAAAACTGTCGTCCGTGTGGTTTAGGCTTAGCTTTAAAACGTTCTTCGCGATAGAGACTTTTCAATTGATTCCAGCCGCTTCCCCAATAGTTCAAGAGATTCAGCAATGGCGACCAGCTGCTGTTTCTCGTCGGAGGGTTTCCCATGGGTGCAGAGCATACACTTGAACAGTCCAGCTAAGCTGATCTCGATGGATCCTTGATCGTCATCGTTCGTCCCAGCTCCATTTTGAAGGAAACCCAATAAGGACTTCTGCTTGGCTTTCCGTTTAGCCTCCTCGGCTTCCTTTTTCTCTTGCTCGAGCTCCTGATGGATAATCAAGAATAGCAAATAATCCGTGTGCTGATATAGGTGAATTGGGTGGTTAGTATTGCGTTTTAGCCGGATGATCAGTTGATGTGCAACGATAATTACCGCAGTAGTCTTCCTCGTTTCGACTTCCCTCGTGCCCCACGATACGTTGTTAAGATTGCATAGGGAATACATGATTAGTAGGATATACATTGAAGGTACCGTTATATAGTAGATTATTCCGCATAACAGACACTTCAATTCCTTTGGATGTAGCAAGCTCGTTATTAACATTTCCACGGCTACCATGCATAGAAACAGGGCTGATGGAGATAACCAGCCTTCCTCCGAAATATTAATTAGAATGGCGATGATCGTAGAGATCATAACGAATCCGTATACGACGCTTAGCACCGCCGCCACGTAGACCTGCCGGGAAGCGTTAGTGCGCCAAATGCAATAACATACTTTCGCAATCGGTAATTCGTTACATTTCCGATGAACGTTACTTTCAACCGGGAGAATAAGCATCTGTACAACAATCACCCTCGTCATCGCCATCACCATCGCTGTCAGGCCCATCACCGTTATACTTTTCACAAGGGACAAACCTTCTTTGTTTTCTTCACTTGAACCTCGCGTGTACCCCAAGAAACAACGTTCAGGTTTATGATGGAATAGAGAATTAACAGCAGATACATAGACGGAATGGATAGGAGGTATATAATTCCGGGTACTATACACCAGAACTCTTGCGGATGCAAACAGGCTGCTATGAAGAATGAGCTTGATAAAGATATCAGGAATATCGCAGAGGGTGAGCCTATGCCGTCTTCGCCAAGCTGAAGGGCCGTGCCCACTATCACTGCCATCATTATCATCGCATATGCCGTTGATAGTATCTGAGCGCAGAGAAGCTGAAAAATAAAGGGTGAACAAACGGACCACGTTCGGTACAGTACACAATCGATCTAGAAGAAAATCTATCTACGATTGACGATTAACGAACGACGATTCACAACAAGCAATGCGAACAAATATAGCCAACAGAGCGTAACCGTTCATCGGCCGTAACAATAATCTTCATTCCGTCTTGTTATAAAAAAAAAACTAAGGCTTACTTGTATATTTGATTTGCACGTGAAACAAACGAGCATGAAGAGTAAAATGGGAATAATGTTGTAGTAGAAACTGGTCCAATTGTCTATCTTGAATGCGGCCACGAAGGCTCCGACCAACATGAGGAATATGGTACCAGGCCCAAGAATGGTTCCACCTATATTACAAAGAAGATAATCCTTTAATCTGCCGAGCAGCCCAGTTTCTCTCGACTGTCTTCTGCCTACCCATAAGAAGAATCTGATAGGAAATGTACGGCAGGGATATGTTGTCGTTGATCTTTATAGTTCGTTTGGCATCCATCAGAAGATCCATTATGTTGGCTATGGTGGAAGGTACCCAGCGACGACGCTGATTGTAAAACTCATTGAAGCCTTCTGGCGCGTGGGTGTAGGCATCGCTGGCCGCAGAATACTCGACACGATAGCCCCGCTGTAAGAGTAGGGTGCACAGCCATCGATCCTCGCCCTGATCGTACTGTACGTAATGCCTTGCCTCGTCCGATCTGGTGGTATACTTCTTCATCACGTTGTCGTCCATTAAAGCTTTACCTCTGAAGAGGGAGAAGCAGCCAGGACTACAGAGAACACAACCAATCATATGTTCCGTCGCCTTTTGCAGCCAATGACCAATAGCGTATTCGAACATCTGATACCAAACCATTGGACCTGAAAAGAATTGACATCAATGGTTATTCGTCTTTACGAACTTGGCTTGTTGAGCCGTCGCTGGTGCGCCGTGGACAAGAACAAAAGAGTAGCATTACCGGAGCCTACGGGATGTATGCGACCACAAGCTGCACCCAGATTCTTATTTTTCTTCATCAAATCTATCAGAAGTTTCACCGCAGCCGGTTGAAAATCGATGTCACCATCGAGAGTAAGCAGGAAGGTATTCTCAGCGATGACTTCCTTGCGATCGACGCTTATAGGCAATTCCATTAGACGATGTCCCAGTAGATAGTACATGTACATTACCTACGTCATCGACAACGGCAAAAATGATTAATTACATAATTAGCACATTCTTTAGTTTATTGCTCGTGAGTCCGCTTGCTGTACCTGACTCCATCGTTTCCTGTGACGAATCTTACTCTTGTCTTTCAGGTGAGCAATCATTTTCGTTTTTCCAGGAAGCGTCCACACCAGTCGACCGCCGTACGGTGTGGGAAACTTTTTGGCCGCCCTCACGTGCATTCTAGTTTGATGCACGTCCGACGCAGCTTCGTCGAGAGTACCAACCAGGAGTTTAACGAACCGATTCACCTGGGACTCGTTTTCATCGTGGTCAGACAACTCGAAAGCATCATCGAAGAAGATGTGAGCTGTGCGTATAGCGAATTTTAATCTCAGAATTACATAATGGCTCTTTCGTGGTGCAGGCGGTTCGACGCTACTCACTTTCGAACTCGTAATAATCCGGATCGACGACCTTGAGGTATTTCTGCGCTACGCGTCTCGCGCATTGATCTTCGTCAAGGCGCAAGATACTTTTCAGGAATTCCATCATCTCCTCTCTATTCTCATGCCACATGGTAGCACAAGCATAAATACGAGTAACGTGATCGCTACTTTTCACGGCAGATGGCGGCGTGCTGGACCCATCAGTATGCTCGTAAATTGTCTCGTAGTCACCGTCCCCCTTTTCTTTTTCAATTTCAGCTAAATCCTAAGAGTAATCAAGCAAGTTATAGATCTCATTGTATATTGAGCACTTCCGCTGTTCTAGGAGTACCTACCTCAACCTTGACCTCCGGCTGATCATCCCTCTTCCTGTTAAGGCCCATAGACTGATCTATCAGCAACGAATCGTACATGGGCACCACGAACAATTTCTCAGTTGCTGCCAGACGCTCGCATTTCGGGGTCCAAATGTGTAGAGTGATCCAAGTCTGCGAGAGCAACCACAGCAACCAGACCCAGGCGTATTGTTTTGAGACGAAATCGTTAAGGAAGTAGAGAGGTGGTGATTCGTAAAAGAGATAATCGGGAATGGTGCCGTGAAAGAAGCAAGGATCGCCGTTGCGAATTCCGCATGCGGCTATCAGTAAGGAAATTGTTACGGGAATTGTCAGATTTACTGGAAAGGCATAGCTGAATCCCTGAATCAGGATTTTGCAGGCGAATTTTCCTAGAATAAATTAATAAAGTTAAATGTTTGTCTTAATATAATACTTTGAATGCCTTTGGGCTACGATGCCGGTGGCGTTGTCCTCACCGAAAATGTAAGCAAAGTATGCGCCGAATATTTGCAAAAGAAGCACGTATATTGGCGTATTAAATTCAGCGGTTACAGTCTCGGTCTCGCCATTTCTCAAGATATCAGAGAGATCAGGCATCGTTCCGGATAAGGAGCCCGGTTGCACAGCCGTGACAGTGATCTTGTGATCACCAAAAGCGCTCCCAAACATGGAAAAGAGATGTCCAACATTCTCACCCTTGGTATGCAAAATCACAATGGTACTGATTAGAAAGGCAACGATCTTCCAAGCTGACATAAACATGTAGGTGAAGTATCGCGTCAGCTTAAGTTCCTTCTTGACCTTTCCCAGTGTCCTGACAATTCCTACAAGCGTAGAGCAGAGAAGAATGAAATCGTTATCGGTTTCTTTGTTCTTTTCCAATAAATAGTATCATAATAATTGGGCCTGGACTTACCTATTGGGCTTTGCATGGAAACATAATTTTCCCACCAGCCGCAAGAGACGAGTATCAGTGCAGGCGGTATCAGCCAGACCGATGGCTTCGCGCTGTCCAACAGGGGCCACACGACGAATCCGGTTGCCTGGGCCACGAGTGCAAGCAGATCAACCAGTACCAGAACAAATCTTCGTGACTCGTCCTTGTTTTTATTTCGCGATAGAAGTCCTGCATTGTCAGCGGGGAACATAAAGATTGTTAAATTCTCTGAGAATCCGGACACCTGGGCTCGATTAAATCCGACTTACCAAGCACACCCGGTACGAAGCATACGCAGTTCGTTATCATAGCTCCCTTAACGACGTCCAATTCTGGTAAAACTGCTAGGAACATTAGAGCCAGGCCAACCACGTGAAAGGTCTCCATAAGGAACACCAGAAGGAAATGGGAGGCCGGCGGTTTCTTCCAAGATTTGAAGATACAAATTCGAAGACTACGTATAAGAGTCCCGAATTCCGGGACGGCGAACGCGATGATGATGCACCATATCCACGCTATCCTCTCCTCTTCCGGTAACGTAACCACGAACTGTCGATCCCTTCCTGGAAAATATTGTTGTGCATCAGAGCTCGGATCGATCGCGCGGGCTGGTGCCTGCTTGAGAAACATTACGAAATCATTGATCGCGTTTCCCTTTGGAGCGGCTGCTTACCCAACTGCTTATTGCAATAGACAATCGCACGAGCAGGACGGAGTTGCGAGGTCATGAAGAGGATGGTACCCTTGGCGATGACTCCACTACCAAGAACAATGATAAAGACAAAGAGATAAACGAAGACTTTCGTTATTTGAACCGTGACCTCGAGGCACTTCTGATTGGCCATCGAACCCGAATCGATTTTCGGCGGGGGATTCCTGAAGACGTCCCATCCTTTTGTTTCCAGCACCGTCCTCTGACTGAAAAGAAATTTCCGAATATAGATTCGCCACATTGAAGACGACATAAAGATTACTAGTACTCGCTTGTCCTTTCTCACCTTCCGTCGTAATCCTGGGTCAAGGGACTACTCTCGTCATCAGAAAAGTCATCGGGTACTGTCGCGTTACCACCGACACCTGGCAACGCTCCGTTCTGTTGCGACTTGGACATTTCCTTGCAAAATCCCACGTGACTGTATTGGCCAAGCGAATGAGAAAATAATAATTAAATGATGAATGAAAGAAGGAGCAACTGCCGATCGTTATCCATCCGTATCTTTAATCGTATAACAGGATACGCTATGTATAGGCCTTTTGGTATGTACAGCGTACCAGGTAGTTCATTACTACGTGTCGTGAAGTCTAAGGGGGAGGAGCATTCTGATTGATCCTTATAGTAGGACTTTAGTGTGTGACCGCCTTTTTAACTCGGAAGTCTCGAGGTCACCGAGCAGAGATTTCGATTGTTTTTTCCCTCAAAGTCAGTCCCGAGGTGGTAATCGAGAGCAAAGTTTACGAGGTATCTTTGTCCGCGAGATCCGGGCTCTCCAGTCGTTCTCGTAGCTATACCGAAAGTGAAAGGAACGTGTAAGCCAACAGATAACGTAGCAAGGACGTCCACTGCAGCAGCTCGCCGTGTCGGTTGCCGCCCTCGAGAGCCTTGTCTCGACAGGCATTTGTTCTTTTCTCTCTCTCTCTCTCTCTGTACCCCACGCCCCAGACCCCACACTATCGCGGCCACAGCCAACTTTTTTCTTTCTTTCTTTCTTCTCTCTCTCTCCTTCTCTCGTTACATACATACGACGCGACGAGGGAGCGCGACCCCGTGGCGGGCATTAGGCCTAAAAAGTCCGTTGCATTCCACCGGCGGAATTTCTTGCAGAGAGGCTACGAAGGTCGCGTAGGTGCTATCCTTATATCCTTGAATCCGTGCATCCTCGTCCTACCTTCGTAGAGGATAGGAGTCCGCTCTTCACGCAGGCCGTTGTCCTGCGCGAGTCAAAAGGGAGCGGCCCTCTCGTGCGAATCATTTCAATCCTTCAATCCTTTCTACGTGTGCGACTGCCTTTGAGAAATACACATGCTCGTATAGACAAGACGACGTAGGAGCCTTCGACATGATTTGTCCAATGGATCCGGAAGTGTCGAGCGCAAGGATGCCTCC
>NW_014334369.1:72623-95760 GCF_000341935.2 Cephus cinctus | reverse complement strand
TCCGTTAACTCGTACTTGATATAGAAACAGATAAGTACATATCGCACATGTCGACAGAGATTTACTGTTAAGTGACCTTAAAATTATCTACGTGCTACAATTGCATGGCACGGATAGATAGCGGCCGATATTGCACTTTTTCGATCATGATAATCCGTACCGTGTGTCTTTGGTGCATCGCTTGCTCGGAGATACAATACCTTGATAATGCAATTTTTAACAGTTTTCTTTTGCTATCGGATTACTGGCATTACAGAGTACCCCTGGGAGCTAAGCGCGTATAACACCGGAAGTCTCGATCTAACCAAGGAATAGTAGAGTCGTAGACCAGTAGAAAGTTTCACGGATTTCCCGATGCCCCTTTATGAAACGTACGAGCGAGCACGCAAACAATTCTACTTGCATAGGAACTGAAAGACGATATAGACCAATTCGCATCCTTCGGGCAAACGGACTTTATGGAAACTATTCATAACTATTGATACTGTCTTTGCCAGTACCAAACGATCTCGTACTCGTTTTCGAAAGGCAACCGCGGTCCGAGCCCGATCTCCGCTCCTGCACATGTCACCATGAGAAATCTAACGGAATAAATATTTTCTCCATGAAACGTCGAACTCGTAGCGTCGTGTGCGCGCGTCCGTTGGCTACAATCGAGCCAAGTGTAACTTGATGGAGACTCGTCCCCATGCGAACCGATGCATCTTCTACGCCCATTACTTACTGACACATGACGTGTCCACGCGCCTGGTACCCGGAAGCCCTTCGGCGGATCCGTCACTGAAATTCATTTGGACGCTCGGATGACGCAGACACGCAATCCATGCCCTATGAAATTCTTTAAACTTTCCACTATTAGTTCTTTCGTTACACCTCAGTCCACCGCTGTCGCAACCGATTCAGCTGGTGACGAATCAGGATCCGTTTCGAAAGGTCAAAACCGGCAACGACTTCGTTTATCGCGCAACTGACATATCGTCCGACTACAAAAAGACATTGCTACCATCTGATGAGTTGCTAGGCGTCTGCGGAGAAGATGGAAGGTACGAAAATGCACATATGGCTTACTTGAAGAGTATATTAAAGATTAAGAAATATACTGGAGATTCGGACGGACCAGATCTCCCTTACCCCTTTTTTAATCGGGACGGATGTCGCGCATAACGGTGAAATCAACGTGAGGACAGCACTAAGATCTGCTGTATCTTTTACACAACTAACGCTTCACCAGACCATATCTAACCAAATTGTTACTTACCTGTCACTAGCAACGCTACCGGTCGCGGACGCGATGCCCGATTAATTCCTGCGAGCCCTTAATTCCGATCACTCGTCGATCATCATTCCCGTAAATTATTCCTTTCTTCTTTATATTCGATTCGACTTGTAGCAGTTTGTTTCAGAGTACGACACTCGCGAAAGCTTGGCACACACTATGATAAAACTATTGGAACAGAGCGGTGAAAGCCGTCGAGCGTTAATGCCGAGACTGGCCAGTTTGTCTCTCTCTCTCTCTCTCTCTTTCTTCAAGTTACTGTAGCCTGCCAAGTTACGAGCGACCGACTGCCTCGTGCTCCAAGTTACTTTCACAAACTCGATGCTACAGCTGTTTGACTGCCCGTCCGACTGCTTGCCAGCTAGTTACTTGTTGATCTTCTGACGTCACATAAAAATCCTCTATACAGCCACTCGCTGCCGCTGAACGCCATAGCCACTGGAAGGATATCGGTTGGAAGAGAGTGGGCGATACGATAGCTGATCAAAAGATGGGACAAGGATGATGCGTGAACGTTTCTTAAAACTCTTATTATTACGTTTCAATTGTTTCTTCCTTGTTTTCATACAAATCTCTTATGATTAGAGTCCTTCGTGGTAAAAGATAATGAAATTATTAACGGCAGTCTTTCGATAAATTCAATGAATCGTCGGTCTCGCTAGACGATTGTTTCTTACAATGTATTGTGCTCATGTCCAGCATTGCGCCAAAATCCGGTTTTACGTTGGAAATCGATATTTCTTCGGGATAATCCGTTCTCAATTTTTTACCATCACTGGATTCCATTGATGGGCGATCTTTCTTGCGTTCGTTGCAAAATTCCTCGACCGTTCTACAAGGATCTAAGGACGAAGTGGCAGTTTTGAAGACTTGCATTGTCTCAGATGTCGATACAAATTCCGACTTACGTTCACTTCCGTCCGCTATTTGATGATCCTTTGGACCTTTGCTTATTGGCGGTCCGAACAAGTTGGCAATTACATAGGTAGACGGGGATTTCGTAAAATCGTTCAGAGCGAATCCAGAGAGTTTCGCCAGGTCGGCCGTGGAGAGACTCGCGAGTTTCGACAATTCAGAGAACTTACTGACCTGCGCTATGTCAGCCAATGGAAATTCCGTGGGTGGCCGCCCTTTGAGCATGGAATCGTTGGTTAATAAGTTTGTCACTTTTGAAAAATCAGCAACGGAAAAATCGTAATCGCACTTGGAATTCTTTACGGACACCGTTAATTCACCAGACTGGAATGTCGGGATCGTATCCGTCGGCAGTTTGTGCTTCAGCGTCAAATTCGTATCCTTCATCTGAACTGATCCCACTGACATCGACACTGTAGTTGCTCCGTCGGAGGTACCTTCGCTCTTGCAATTATCTCTGGAAGTTGACGGCACTCCAAAAGGTTTTGGAATTGTTACTCCAGTACTACTCTCGGATTTGAACGTAACCGGTGCCAAGAAGAGATTGTTAGGATTGAGAGTACCCGTCGGCTGCGTCATAGAATCGGAAACCAATGGAAACTTGACTGCAGGGAATGGCTCTGGCGACGTGTCTTCTGAGCCTGGGCATACCATTTCACGAATTGTGTCCCAATAGGAAGGATTCGCCTGATTACGTCCAGGAAGCTTCGATGCTAGGGAAGTCTAAAAAATTTATAAGAACATACAATAATAGCAGAGCTCAACTTTTCTGAAAGTTCTAACACTTACTCGTAAGCGATCGAGGTAAGTAATGTTTCCAGTGAATATAGCGCTGAAATCTATTCCGTTTTCGTTCTTATAAAATTCCACGCATCTTTTCTAAAACGCAAAAGGTAGTGTACACAGTCGTAAGGTGGCACTATTAGATTGCGAGTGACTTACGATCTCCTCGAGTGCGTCCTGTGAAAGAAAGTGTTCCTGCGAGAGAGAGTAACTCAGAAGCATCGGTCGAGGATATTCGTGAGGTCGATTCTCAGGAGGCGGAAGAGACCAGAAAACGTTGAAGTTAGACTCGTAGCAGCTGCTGTCGACATTGTACGGAGCTACCGCGTGATTGAGATTAAAATTTACAGGTACAGAACACAGTACGATCGCATTAAGTATCTCTTATGCCTTTGAAAACTTACAGCATATCAACCCTATGCACGGTGTATATCCGTTATCGCTAGGACCCTTCATTTTTATTTGGTAATCCAGCTGTGAATCAACATCTCGTAAGGAAGGTGAAGCATGCGACCGTGGATGAGAATGATACCAGCCAACAGGAGTCAATCGTTTCCATTCCATAGTCCGAGCAATCTCAGCTTCTACAGAAGCAGCAGTGATCTTATCCCTTCCAAAAATACGACACGGAAATGCAGTAGTTATTGCCAGATCTGGAAAAGAGGAAAAAAAATTAGTGAATCCCATTTTGTCTCACGAATTTGGCACGTTTGTTGAAGCGTTGGAAAGATCCTTACTGTGAGCATTTATATCCCAATGTCCACCCAAGTACCCACAGACCTCTTTGTCCGTCAGATGACAATGAAGATCTACTATGACAGCTGCTGTAGTTGATATTGTGACAAGGAATGGCTGTATTTTTCCCAGCGTACTGAAAGATGTTAACTCAACCATTGTGCTCATGTCCCTAAGAAGTAAAAAATATTACAGTATAAATAAAGCTTCAATATAAAAATAATAAGGTTATAGAATTTCTTACATTGCATGGCTCCGTATACCCAGATTTGTATGCTTAACTGGCACACGCACTACCGTATTATTAACTTGCATTCTCTCATGAATATCATCCATGACTTCTATTTCCATTTTTCTTAATTATGTATCTAAGTTATTCAGTTTGAAAATTGTCACTAAGAAAAATACTGTAGCTGCAGTACTGCTGCATTAAACGACCTGAATGAGATGCAATGAAATAGCAATATGATAGCTTTAGCAAATAAATGTATGTAGTATAATGACACAATAACGTTGTGTACTAATAATACAAAAAATTACCATAAACTTAAAAGACAAGGTACTTTTTCTCAACTATGGTAAAGATAACACCATTTGAAGTTCGATTTGGAATCAGAAAAGTAGTAGTAATGTGTTCATTGCACTGTACCAGGGGAAATATATTTACAGGAAACTAAACGTTGACAACCATAGCTATTATTGGTCACGGCGTTTGATTTGGTCTCTGACTGCAGGATACAAATTGATATAAATACAGTAGAATGTCGATTATTCGAACTATGTAATTGGCGGACACAGGTGTTCGAATAATCAAAGATGTATGGTAAATCAATGGAAATAGATGGAAAAACCATTCAATACCTTCGACAAAAAAACCATTGGCAATAGGATGAATAGAATATTTTCCTACAAGACGAACCCTATGCAGGTTCACTACACAGAAGAAAGCGCGTTTGAATACCGATGTTTCTAGTGTATGTACTTATGCACTAGCATGCACATACATGCATTGCTTATTAAGGGTGCGTTCCGAAATGTACTGCCAGTACTGTAACCAACGCTGTGTCCTTATACAACCATACGTATCTAAGAGAGATATAATTACTTTTGCAGTACTGTCAGTACATTTCAGAACGCACCCTGACATGTTCATTAATCTCTACGCCACTGCGCAGAACCGACTCGCACTCCTGATTGGTCGAGATTTCCTATCGTCGAACGGTTTCTCTATTATCTCTCTTCCACTCGCAGGTCTCCTATTGAAATGTCAAAAACTCGCGTAATGCAGGTGGCTCCGCTGCACAGTGGCGTGATCACTCCACGTGAATGTTGGATCATCGAATTTGGTAGCATTAATCCCTTCTAAGACTTCAGACCCCTGTCACTTGCCTTTATCATCTTTTATCCTCCACGCGCCGGTGTTGCCCGTGTTGTCATACGAAAAACGCGGAGTCAGATTAGAAATTGTCATATTAAAATGATTCTGGGCAATATGACTTGTGCGATGACAAAGATCAACATATTTTGTCCACAAAAATGTTTGGTGAGTATTTTCGGACATATTAAGGAATGTCGATGGATCAGGACAAACAGCCGGCAGCTCACGGAAATAACAGAATACGATTGTAAGTCGGAATGGTTTCACAATATTTCTGTTCACCCGAATACGTTACAGATTGATTGTAAATACATTTTTAGCTCCGATTACCGACGAATACAAGAGGGGTCCCGCAGATGGTCGTCCACTTTATCTGGATGCACAGGCTACAACACCGATGGTAAGGCCATCGAACTCCTTTCACAATTATTTACCTATGTAGATATTTACATTGAGGACTTCATAGGATCCGAGAGTTTTGGACAAAATGATGCCATACTTTACATCCTATCATGGCAATCCACATTCAAGAACACATATGTATGGTTGGGAAAGTGAGGCTGCTGTGGAACAAGCTCGCAATGTATGTTTTATAAGGGAATTTTCATTATATTTGTTATTACATTATGGAAAGAAATTAATATACTTTTTTTTCCCCCTATATTTTGAACAGCAAGTAGCAGATTTAATAGGTGCAGATCCTAAGGAAATTATATTTACTTCAGGAGCTACCGAATGTAATAACATAGCCGTGAAGGGTGTAGCCAGATTTTACAAAATAAAGAAAAAGCATATTGTAACAACACAGACGGTGAGCACAGCATCAAAGGGTATTAACAGTTTCTCTGTTACATTGTTGTTGAGTAATCATTAATCAAGAAAGTAATTCTACTAAACATTTAGGAGCATAAATGTGTTTTGGACTCTTGTCGTGCTTTGCAAGCTGAAGGATTTGATGTCACGTATCTCCCAGTTCAGTCAAATGGCTTAATAGATCTCAACCAGTTAGAAGAAGCAATTAGAGCAGATACGTCTCTTGTATCGATAATGACTGTAAATAACGAAATTGGAGTGAAGCAACCAATAGAAGAAATTGGTGCTATCTGCAGGTGGTACCTAATGGAGTGCACAAATTATCAATTTGTATTTCAAATAATTGTCATTTTTTTTTTTTTTTTTTTTCTAGGAGACGAAAAACTTTTTTCCACACGGATGCAGCACAGGCTGTTGGTAAAATTCCGATGGACGTTAATAAAATGAATATAGATCTTATGTCAATCAGTGGGCACAAGTTGTATGGTCCGAAGGGTAAGTTTAATCATCTCTGCGAATTATACAATTCCTATAAGAATTTACGTTGGCGCAGGAATCGGGGCTTTATACGTAAGACGGAGGCCTAGGGTTCGGGTTGAACCAATTCAAAGTGGTGGCGGTCAGGAACGCGGTATGAGGAGCGGTACTGTACCTACGCCGTTGGCAGTTGGTCTTGGCGCAGCTTGTGAACTCGCTAAATACGAAATGGAGGTAACGGTCGAGGAACGATTGCAAAATGATCACGTCGTTATCAAGTTTCAATTTTCAGTATGACAGCAAATACATCAGCGATCTTGCTAATCATCTGATCGACAAAATAACATCGAATCTGGCGCATGTTGTTCGCAATGGAGATGCTGTCGCTTGGTATCCGGGCTGTGTCAATTTGTCCTTTGGCTGCGTCGAAGGGGAGTCCCTCTTGATGGCACTGAAGGATGTGGCACTGAGTAGCGGTTCCGCGTGTACCAGTGCTAGTCTAGAGCCCAGTTATGTCTTAAGAGCCATTGGCGCCTCCGAAGATTTAGCGCACTCTAGTATCAGGTCGGCAGAAAATTATTCGATATCACGTAGATTTGGGATGTATGATTTTCGATAATCATTTATTACCATATATATTAATCCAGATTCGGAATTGGTCGATTCACGACTTTCAACGAAATTGACTACACAGCCGAGCGTACGATTCAACACGTAAAACGACTACGAGAAATGAGGTATCTAAGATTTTTCAACATATTTTCAATATCCATTCGTTGCCATTCCAATTCTTTTTTTCTCCTTCTATGGCTCATCATTATCCAATTATGTTCTTTTATTTCAGCCCTTTATGGGAAATGGTTGAAGACGGTATCGATTTAAAGACAATAAAGTGGACGCAGCATTGAGCATTTAGAGAAGCAACAACGTGCGTAAGGAAACCATTGTTAATTCTAGGATGGGCGATTTGCTTGTTCTTACTTCAGTGCGAAGTAAGGTTTCATCATAAACATGGATATATTGAATGTTTATTCCGATTTCATAAATTATATATTGTTCTGCAAACAAGCCTAAATAGTGGCGTTCGATAACTTTTCACTTACTTTCCATTGTTCCCGATTATTCCGTTGTCACCGTTATTTGACAGGTTACAAACTGCGGAACGCTCTGCTATTGGGATGAAAGACTTATGCCATTACAAACTTTCGGCGGAAGTATATCTTGAACATAACCACCCGTCTAACATACGCAGGACGGGTCGCCAGATTCATCAACGTATGAAATTTTAAAGCGTTCTTGGTCCATCTCGTGTAGGCCTATTCGAGAGCGATTGGTCTCCACCAAATAATGAGCAATCTCTTCGAACATTTCGTTTATCCCTTGGCCAGTTTTGCACGAGGTCTTGTAGGTCGCCGATATCAGATTGTGGCACTGCTCGCTGCAAATAGAAGCAAAAGATACATCGGCCGGTCCTTCTGCGCCATGCTTCGCAATTGTTCAACGACAATTAGTCTCCTTGTAAAAACAAACCAAAATTGTTCCATCTCCGCATCCGTTACTTGGAGCGCTGTGCTCTCGAAATCATTTTTATTCCCGCACAAAAATATTTTAGCATTCTCCGCGTATGTAACTATATCGAGAAGATGCTGCGATAGTAGGTGAAATGAGGTGGCATTGTCCAAGGCGAAAACCAAGATAGCAGCCTCTGCAAATTTATAATAACTTGATGTGACAGACGCCACTCTTTCCATGCCACCAGTGTCCCATAACTGGAGCTGAAAGATAAAAAGGAAAATGTACTGGCAATCCAAAAAAATGATAAAGCTTCTGTAATGTCGAGAATATTTCAAGAATTTAAGAGACCGTCGAATTGAAAATGTTAATTTATACCCCTCATATCTTTGAAAGTGTATCAGTAAATTCGAATTGCTCGAGGAAAGCATACTGCCAAATTATTCAAGTATTTCGATAAGTCGCAAGGTTAAAATCCCTTTGTTACAAAAATTTCTAGCATTTTGAAATGCCTTTGAGTCTATTTATGTTCGTTTCCACCGACGTGGTGCATGTCTGATTTAATTTCTTGTGTATAGTTTTGAGATAAGATAATCAGAATTTGAACTATAATCAACGTCCGTGGAAATGGGCGTTAATCATGTAAAAAAAAAAGTGTGCGCATTTGTCGCGTGGCGCAGTGATCGCAGAGAAATGCCTAACGCCGTAGCAGAAAGACGGAAATGTTCCATATCATACTTACACGTATTTTCTTATCATCGACGAGATACTCCTTATCGATATTATCAAGACCTAGAGTGGATTTTCGGTCGTTACTTGAGATAAAAGTATTGTTTGCAAATCGCCTGAAAATTGAAGTTTTGCCCACGCCGTATTCCCCGCACAGGATGACTTTCTGCTCGGTTACTTTGACAGTCGCCATGTCCTCCGTTAAATAATGTTAAATAACAATAATAGTTATATAAAAAATACCGGTGCTACGAGCGAGCCGAGCATGACGCACGTTGATATTCACGAATGGTCGCACATCGCGTCCGCTTTGCATCGATTATTGAGATATCCCTTATACCATACGCGACGTTCCTAGAGCGTGACAGCCGGGACGCCTAGACACGCCAAACGCGGAGTCAGTCAGCCAGTCAGAGCTCAGCTGAAATCACGGCTGAAATGTAGAATCTATGTATAGATGCCATACCGATCCTGATCAAGCTCTGAATCAAGTATAGCCAGCCACAGTCAGCCGTAGCATGGTTCATCCAGTGGTGGCTTTGGCTGAATTTTTGGAAATTTAGATGAAAAAAAAACTAAAGTTCTATCGGCGTATTCGTTTTTCAAAGTTCCTGGTTACGTTTTCGTTGTCTCGAGTCGATAAGGATCACGTAAAAGCATGTTCGCTAAGGCGCCAGTGATCGGTGTTCGCCCTAATTGGGACTAGGGTGATAGTGACATCGTACGGTGAGAAAATGCGTTACGCTCGCGAAACCGCTCAGAAATATCTCGAGACTCTCATTCTGTGTCATTGACGCAGTTCAGGGCCAAGACGGGGGGAAGGAAGAGCGAAGAAGGGATACCAGACACCCGAGCACCCGAGAGAAAGAGAGAAGGAGGCTGGAGGTAGCCGGAGATAGCTTCCTTGGATTATTGTTGTTGATTCTCCCTGAGTTCTTGCTTTCATGCTCCCTATTATCATCTTCCGTTAAAAGGATTAACATTCCTCGTGAATGGACGTTGTGGAGTCTGAAGAGTGTGTCTTTGCAGAGGTTTTTGTTCTCGTTATGGTTCTGAACATGGTCTTATATACAGGTCTGGGCACTTCACGCGTTTCACGTCTCCCAAGTGTGACCCTAATGAACAAAACAGATTTAGATAGGTTATGGTTGAAAGTGGATGAAAAAAAAGAAGCGGATGATTGCGCGTGCGTGCAAACACAGGTTCCTCCAGATACTAGCGCCTCATATTCCGAACTAAACTCCGAAGTCACAAACAGCACATTTGAGCACATCCATTATCGCTGAGTGCCCAGAGACCTGTATATAAGACCATGGTTTTGAACGAAGTTGGAAAATTAGTGCTGGAATTGGAGAAGGCAGAGTTGGAAGTACGTACATACTTATTGAAGTTTCGCATGAAAAGGAGAGTTATGCCGGTCGAAGTGTCAGGGATCTCTTGTTTTCAAGATTACGCGGATTTCGCTCAACGTCAGCGACCGTAGTTGCTGTTAGTATTTGCAAAATTCGTGTCTTACATGTCACTCCTAAATACGATAGTGTTTTTTAAAATGATATCTAATGCCCTTACGTCGCGTAGCAATCATAGTAGTTAGTTACTACCTGATAGGATTAAATTACTTAATATCCTTGAATCGGTCTGAATGGTATTTATTATGTTAATTTTTTTCTGCATCTCCTAAAGTTCTTTTGCTTTTTTGTTCTATCTGCCCAGGAAAGTGTTTATGTCATTTCAATGATTTTCATCATTACAATAAGATTCCATTGTTTATTGCTTTGATGTTACGTAATTTAAAGATTCGACACAGCAAAGGAGGGATCAGTTATATGTTATAACAATCCATCGGACTGAACTTTCACAATGACAAACATAATTGCGAGAACTAAAAAAAAAATATATCTGTTCTAGGCACCTGGTGGAGTGGCATCAGCCCAGGCATATGCACAATTACTGGCAGTGTACCTGTACCAAAATGATCTGTACGTTTTTACTCATAATCCACATAAACAATAATAACAGTGAATAGAGAGATAAGGTTTATCGGACACATTAAATTGTTGCAGATGTAATGCAAAATATTTATGGAAACGCATTCCAGCCAATATAAAAAGTAAGAGCACAGAGCTTGGACGAATTTGGGTGGTAGGGCAGCGGATGTGGCAGCGCGATTGGCCTGCAGTACACACGGCCCTCAATGCGGAATGGAGCGAGCACATATTCTCTATCATGAATGCCTTGAAAGGTAGGTACTAATGCCAGTCGAAGGAAAGTTCAGGAAAAAATGAGGTATCTTTCTTCAGATAGCGTTCGCGAACGTGCCATGTCTTTAATATCAGAGGCCTACTCGTCCCTGGGGTTGACTGGACTCGCCGCCATGACAGGATTATCTCTGGAACAAGCACGGCAGGCTGCCGTCGAAAAAGGATGGGGCATAGACGGGATGACCGTGCAGCCGTGTAAACTCGACAAGGAACAATGCCAGACGCAAGCAAGCCTAACAGAGGATCAGCTCTACAAGCTGACGCAATTCGTCTCATTTCTCGAAAATTGATCTGAGCTGGTTTGGAAATTTCAAAATTGAAATTCGACGGACTCTTTTGTATCTAGAATGCAGCTCGGCGATAGCGATCCTTCGGACGATCGATCGAATATTTGACACAAGAGCTAATTTTTCTATTATGCCTCTAGTTGCCTCATTAAATAATATTATTAAGGAACTTTATGAGAATGCTGAATTCTGTATTAGTTCTTAATTACTTAATACTGGTACTGCGATCCTCTGGCCATCTGTAGTAGGCTTACGAGTTGAAAGTATTTTTTCTTTGACAGTTTGCAAACAATGCCATCCTTGATTTCCATAAAATCATGAAGATACCTATACAAAAAAAAAATACATTTCTATTGCAAAACCATGTGCATGTAAACTTCGTAATATAAATTGTATGCAGAGCCATGTATGGCTTACTAGAGAATCGATTGCTTTTTCGAACTGTCAAAAAATTATATTGAACTCGTACGCCGACTATACCTATTTATTCTATCAACGTAATAGTCACGCACATTAGCAGCCCGCTGGCTCAAGAGAACGTGATCTTATAGTTTCGCAGTGTCAAAAGGCAAAAATATAAGTAAATTCTTATTGATTTGATCGTGTTGGCTCAAGCATCGAACTGCAGCTGAATGTGTATGGGTGCCACTCGCTCGTTGCTGAAGAAGGCAGTCAGTAACGCGGGTATAAGGATTCTCACCGGAGAGAATGCCCGTTGAGAATAATCCGAGAACGACCGACAGCCGTCAGCCAATCGTGGAAGGATTCCTCGAGGATGCATGGGTGCGCGCGAGAGACGATAATCTTTAACGGGAAATCCAGCGCAGCATTGCGTTATGGAAATTGAAACGTTCGTAGCCCTGAAAAAAAAAGTGGTACGGTCAGGTATGTCTGCTTGCCCGCCTCCCGTGCAACGGCCACTCGGGTGCTTCGCCGTAATTCTCTGTGAAATCAATTCTACCTGCCCCACATTATAACGTTATGCAATGCGAAAGATCGAAATAAATTGCAGCCCGATTGGCTCCACTCGCCCCTCCTGATGCCACCCTGAGTCTAATCGCCACATGGACGGACTTACGGGAAGAGAAGACGACTCGGACGATTAAGAAGGAGTGGGTCAGAACCGTCCACTCAGGACTGCTCAGGACTGCTCAGGATGGTCAGGGGGAGGAAGTTGCGATTTTCGTGGATCGCTCTATTTTACAGCCAATTCATTGAAGGAGCGATGGACAATCCGAGCACTCATCAGCGCCATCATCACCTAGGGAACGCGCCCTCTGTAAACAAACGTCAATTTACGATAGTCTCCCGAAAACGTCTTCGGGACGCACAGAGATGAAGATGGATATCGTAAAAGTGAGGTGTTCTCGTCTTTCTCGAAAGTTTCATTGAGGGAATCTTGCGACGCGTGTGCCGCCAGGCAGGGCACGAGGCGACGATGAAGCCCAGGTCGCAACAACGCGAGCCGAAGATTAGAAAACCGTACGACGCGAAGATGACTCACGATTCATCGCGGCTCGGACGTTCTGTTCGATTTGTTCGTGCTTTTGAATAATGCAAATCATCATTATTCCAATGGACAATCATTGCAACGCGATTGTCTTGTTATTGGCGAAGCACGATCGGGTCGAGGCTCGGTGCGCGAGCGTCAGGGTGCTCCACACCGTTCGGGACGAAGCGCCTCGCACGCGGAGAGGAACATGATCCGAGCAAGGTTTGCTTTCCTCGCAATCGGAGTCGCGCAAGTATTTTCATGCTTTGATCCTCTCGGCTGAAAAGTTGGGGATGTGTAGAGAGAGAGAGAGAGAGAGAGAGAGAGTCGTGCCCCGTTGTCTACCATCTCCAGTATTTCTTTGGGATTCGTGTCCTGAAGAACAGAGCTTTCGCATGGTATGAAATGACCTATGAACCGCAGGGGTCAGGCGCGTATCTCATGGCGGAAAACTAGACTCGTCGGGCAAGCGAGTAAAAGCGAGTCTAACGAAGATGGAGAAAGACGAGAAGGTGCACGAGTCGGCGGAGGATGAGACGGAGGTGAAGGTGCTGGAGGGCGGGAAAGGTGGAGAAGAAGGAGGAGGAAGGTCGATTTCCCTTCGCTTGGCTTTAGCTCAGATAATCGGTCCGATCCAGCGTAAACCACAATGGAATTTAGAGACGAGTCCCCGTTATACTGTTATGACTGGTAAGAGTCTCTTATCTGACGAGGACACAATTGAATGTTGGCGGCCCGTGGGCGGAACGTTCTTCGATTGTTTCTTTATCGCGATCATTCTCGCTTCTCGGCTCTTCTCCTTTTTCTTTTTCCTCTCTCTCTCTCTCTCTCTCTCTCTCTTTTTCTTCTATAAATTTCTCCTCGTCCAGTCCTTCTCGTTCTTCTCGCATTCTCACTCTCCCGCGATGATGACGACGATGACGAGACGCGCGATCGTCGTCCTTACCGCCGAGGAGGCACCTTTTGAGAATCCATTGGTGGGTGCGCTTAGAATGTGAATTCCTAGACCGAACGAAGCCGATCGTTAGCTTCGTTGGACCGAAAGGACCGCAGCCACCTTGCTGGCCGCGTGCCCTTTCCAAAGCGGAACCAAGCGCAGGCATCGCGCACCACCGAAATAGGAAGCGGCCTGACTTCCTTCACACTTTCCTCATCCAAACCTGAACTGACCGTCCTACTGGCCGCTTGGAGAAGAGAGAAGAGTCCTGAGCGACCGCAGCGGCGCGTGTTCTGAAGTGGGATCCAGGATAGGTCGGAATACCGATCTCACGTGTCCGGCTCTCTGGCAGCGCGTAGCTACCGTGTCCCGAGACCGGCGATCCGTCAACCGGTGGTCCAACAATAACACTCACTTCTGAGTAATCGTGCCCCTGATAACCCCGTTATAAGGTGCACGCTTGTAACGAATGCGGGGGCCGTCGGCGGGCGCAGACTTCTGGGATTTCGCAAGCGCCACTCGCCAGAGATAAAGAAAGAAATAGCTGAAAGGTGAGAGCACGAGAGATGGTGGCGAGACAAGATCCGAGAAATCTTGAGGAGATAGGTGCTGTAGAAGCCAAGATGCCAAGAGACCAAGCTGCTACGAGTGGCTACGAGTCGAAGCCTCGAAGGAGAGGCCTCCGTGGCCTCCGAGGCCTCCGAGGCCCCGATGAGTCCCGATGGGTTCCAGTGTGCGACCGGCTGCCATAGACTCGACCTGCCGCACCAGAAGAGAGCGTTCCTCGCGAGAGAGAGAGAGAGAGGCGGAGAACGGAATATGGGATCACCTTAGGTTAGGGTTCGCGATGCTGCGCCCACGCTGCCATTGTCTCCCACTCTCGAAAGGATCGCGACTCACCAAAGAAAAGACGCGGAGATTAGCCCGGAGTGCGATTCTCCTGACTCGTATTCCCGCGACCTCTCTCATTTCCTAGTAAGTAACCGAGTGGGTGCGAGGGTGACTCCTCCGGCTCCTCTGGCTCCTGTGGCTCCTCAGCCGAGTCTGGAGAGCCGCGGCACGGTCCCTCGGGAAAGCTCGGGTTGCGACTCGCAGGAGTATCTGGGTCGCCGATTCCCGGCAGCTCGCGTCCAAGATGATAAATAAGAAAGAGAAGAAGGAGCGACGCAGGATTCCGACTGGGCGACTGAGAGACGAGATCCCGTCCAGCGGCATGTCGTGTCGCGCTGCGTCGTGCTTTGGAGTTTGCTCGCTACTCCGAAGCTTAACAGGAGTTACCGGCTGGCGTTCCCGGCCACCTACGGAGATCACGACCTCTCTCTCATCTTGAGGATTCCTGGCCGATAAAGCTCTGGAGGAAGAGCTCTCCGAGAACGACATCGAAGATTCGCGCTGGACTCTTGACTTCGCGGAGACGCTGGCTCCCGGGCATCCTGCAATCGGCAGAGAAGTACTCTCTTTCGGTCGCTGGACCAAGTCAGCTGCTGGCTCAGGTTGGCGTGACGACTTGACGCGGGAGAGGTCGCTACTCCGTGCGCTCCGGCTCTTGGAGTACCGGTTGCTTCGTAGAGAGCGCAGTTAAGGGTACACGCCGAGCTGCTCGATATGTTAATTATCGGTTCGTGCCCGGTACACCTACCGCTGGTTACGTAAGCTTAACGAGGCGCGATCATAGAGAGACGAGAGTCTCATCGTGGACGAGCGTCACGAAACCAAGTCCCGTTAGTGACACAGAGAGGGTAGCTGCAGGCTGCAGCACGGGTGAAGGTCTGAGGGTGCGGGGTGGAGCAGCAGCTAGTAGATACCTGCCAGTCTCCGGGAAGAGTATCTTGGTCTCTGACGATCCTCAGAGAGGACCAAGAAGGACACTTGAAATCCCGGTTAAACGTTTTCCTGAATGTGATAAGAGATAAGGAGAGCGAGCTTCCGATCGATCCCACGAAGGAACCTAGAGTTCATCGCTTCCAGAAAGCCTCTAATCACTCACGCAGTGATCGGCGGTGTCCCACTTAACGGATAGCGTGGGATAGGCCCTTGGGAGATGATAATTACACGTCGCTCGACCTACGGGCACGCCGCACCGCGAGTAGGCACGACTTGGGTGCTATAGGATCTACGATTCGCCTGGACACCATTTTTTAGAGCCGAGTCTACCGCACGATGTAGCATGGAGGACCTTGTGGAAATTTTGGTCCAGCTGCCCGAGTACGGTTCCCGGGTGGTTGGGCAGATTCGACAGAGTTACGTCAAAATGCGCCCTGATTGTCCTAATTTCTCTGGACTTCTACAGCCCCATCGAGAGACCAAGCTGAACAAAAGGAGAGACTATTTGCGGGAATAAAATTGTCTCCGCGGCAAAGATTTGCTATAATATGATAATAGTGCTAGGCACTCCCCATGGACCCCACTTGCGTCTTCAAAGTGAAAGGCGGGCGAGTCGCGGGCATGCTAGTTTATGCCGCTACGCTGTACTTCGCTGTGCCGGCACGGCAAGGTCCCCCCTCCTCCCCCCCAGGGTCAGAGGTCGACTTACCCACTCTCGCCCCACCCCGCCCCGCCTGCACGCCGACTCTCCGTCTCTCTCACTCGCGTCTTGGCCCCTCTTGCCGCGGCGCCGCTCTTCACCACCGCGGGAGAGAGAAGCGGAGAGCGGCTCCCTCTTAGGTGCACGGGGCAACAGGATCTAACGCGCTGACAGCGCGGCCGAGCACGTGCGTGTGCGCCTTTACACGGACTTCGCTTCCTATACACTCTTGCCTTCGATGCCAGGAAACTTTGAAAATACTTGAGAACACTGGCCGAGGATGCGACAAAGACTTTTTCTCGCGGAAACCCGAAGCGGCGAACCAGACTAATTGTAAGTGGCCGAAGAGCAGCGGGCTCGTTGGATTCGGCCTAAGCGACAGCAGATAGATACTATCGCGTAATAGTGCAATATACGATGAATATTTAGAGTACGAGAACATTAGCATACAATACGCATACCGCATGGAGCGCGGATCCGCGAGTCTCGCGAAGGTGTGACTATCCGTGTAGATTCCCGCTAGACTATTCAGATTTATTCCTCTCGGCGTTTCTTCCTACCGGCTGAAATTACCTGCAGCTCGCACTGTTGCCCAGGTGCCCAGGTGCCCATGTGCGCCATCGCTTCCTCTCACCAGGACATCGTGTTCTATCAGTAGGTATCTGTAGCTGTCTGTAGAAGCGCCTCTTCGTTTCCGGTTGATGGATTGGTAGACCAGTAGACCTTTCCCGATGCTGTGCATTTAATTTCATTTATGTCGACTCTGCGCCGAGGGGGCGGATCTCCTTGAAGATTTTATGTGCGTTCGCTATTTCGATCTTTCAGTCCCTTTCGAGTCTCTCGAGAGGAAGGATGCCCAACGAGGAGCTACAGGCTGCAGCTGGCAGGTCTCAGTGTCTTAGTGTAGATATGAATAGAAATTTGCGAGAAACAGGAGGCGAGAACGATCGCGCTGGTATTAGTCCAGGCGCGTCTCTCTCTCTCTCTGCGTGTGTAGTTATAGAATCCCGAGGCAAAAAACTATGAGAGAAAGTACCTGTCGGTGGCCGATGGTGCGGCTCTCCTCGAGCCGCTCCTCGACTCCCTCTGCCCAGGAAACGCGGATACCGATTTGCTCGGGTCGCGCAGGATCTCATGCCGCAGGGTTAGCGAGAGTCGCAGAGGGAGAATGCAGCAGGACTCGCAGGGACACGGGAGCGCGGGAGTTTGGAGAAAGACGCGAGAGGATTCCCTGGAGAAAAGGTTGGTGCTGCTGGTGCGGAGGTCTAGATGCGATGTCATTCGTCTCGGCATTAGGGACGTCGTCAAACGGATAAGAAGTCTGAAAGGGGTTACGTGGGAAGCGAAGGGACCTACGAGTCTTGCGTCGACGCCACCTGTGTGCTTTTCACACACGCACTGATCAATGCGCGCGGCACCAGAAAGTTCGGAACCATGGCGACCTACCCGACCTACCCGACCTACCCAACCTACCCAACCTACCTTAGAGTTTTATTTTGACGATGAAGTAAGGCTCGGGGTTGGTTCGCTAGTCCCGAAGGACTCTCTACCGCTTCCGAATTCAAATATTCCGATTAATTCATTGAATCTTTGTATCCACGGATTCGGAAGCAATTCTCGGACTCTGAACTCCTGGGAAATATTCAGCATCGGAATATTATTATTATCCTTTGGCGGTTTCGTAGTCGTGCATATCCGCATCGTCCTCGAGCACGCGAAGGAGTCTACATACTCTCGTAGAGTCTTCGCTCCAAGGATGCGCCATGGCCGACGCATTAGCATAGCAACGCGGAAACGCTGCGAATGATACATGCTCGAGTGAACCTTTTCCTCTCGTCCTTTGCGGCCTGATGCGGTTCCTCGCTTCCGCTTCCTTCTGCGGAACAACGCGCATCCGCACCATTCCCGAGAATCTTCTCATTACTTCCTTCATTCGTCCGATCGATCCCCCCCCACTCCTCTCTCTCTCTCTCTCTCTCTCTCTCTCTCTCGCCGATCCCATTCAGTGCATTCCAAGATCAAGTATATCGAGGGATTCGAGTGGAAGTAGCGCAGCCGAATTAAAGTCCGAGAAGAAGAGAGAGAGAGAGAGAGAGAGTTTATTGAAGCCCTGGAATGACAAGAATTCCCTAAAGGCTGCTTACAGTACACATTCATACATAACAGTTCTCTCGTATAGAATCAACAGAATAAGTTGCGAAAATAAAGGTGAAAATAATAGAAATAAGGAAATACGTGTGCAATAATACAGCAGAATGTTTAAACAATGCGCTACTTTGCTTAGACTTAAATGAAGTATTATCTAGTATAATAGTTATTTAATATGAGTGCACGTGCTATTTCTACTGACGTTTCGACAGAAAGGTCCACAGTTGTCTCTTAAATATATATAGAGAGCTGGCAGTACGCACGCTAAGAGGGCAGGGAATTCCAGAAGGAGCAGGACTTCGTGAGCCACGATTGTTGATATGTGGTGGTTCTACACGTTGGGATAAATGGATGATTTCCGCTCCTGCCCAGCTCCCTGTTACAAATCTCTGATGCCCATCTTATTTGCTCGAAAAGATAAGCATGTCGTTGATCGTTAAGAAGAGAGAGAGAGAGAGAGAGAGAGAGAGAGAGAGAGAGAGAGAGAGTCCCGGATAGTCAGGAGGCAGATCACCCGAGTCGCGCTCGTCCTCCGGCCGAGAGGAGGAATCGAGGAATCGAGCGTTCGCTTTCCCTTTCACACGCAGCGCTAATCGCCCACCGTGCCTCGATCCTCCAATCTGCGGGTCTATCGGGACTCTTGGTGGCTCGCGATTCCGCGAAAGGATGAGGCTGTCACTCTCGACGGCGATACCGAATCAACCACCGATCTACTCTCATCATCCAGCTGCGTGGCTTGTCCCAACTTCTCCCGGGAACACCCACTGTGACTGGTCGTCTTAGCTCCCGGCCTGCTATCCTTTTTCTTTCCGTTTCTCATCAACGGACACCCATGGTGTCCCCGTGTGTTTAGTCGAATTAAGTTAGGAATTGGGTTAGGTTAGGTTATCCCTGGGCTGCTGGTGGACACCCCCCACCCACATGCCCACTTCATTTCTCGCTGAAGATTAACATTTCTGGGACGATCAAGCCGTCCGTAATGGTATCATTGGCGGCAGATGCTCTTACGCAACAGCGCTACGACTTTTGATAGGTTTTTGTGAAACTGGACGCCTGGTATGTCAAGGACTGTGCTCGTGTACGTAATTAACGAGGCTCGATCGTCTCGCGCGCATATTTGCATTCGGAGGAATCCGCCAGTCGAGACTCTGAGAGTGGATGCTGCCGATGCCGCCGATGCCGCCGATGCCGCCGATGTAGCGTTGCGTAGCAACGCAGCAGAGGTCGACACGAACATACATATAGACACGCGTGCTCGCAGCTGGTGCTTCTTCTTCTCTTTGAGCTTTTACGGAGCAGCCAGTGAGACGTAGATTCTGGTGCCTGAGCCTTCGCAGGACCAATTTCGAGCAACTGGACACGTGGACCTTCCAACTGGACCATCGAGTCGTTCGCAGGTCACATCTCCCACTTGGCTAGATACACATACTATATCGATGCCTGCGTATAGATATAGAGGTGTGCCATTTTGCATTCTCTCGAGTAAGAAAAGTAGCCGCAGCAGCTCTTTGAACGAGGTGGGGATGGTAAGACCGAGTTCGAAGCTTCGAACGCAGGTGAACCGAGGATCCCACGAAATTGCATAATCTAGAAGGAGGTGTGCGCCGAGACACGATGATAAGTAACAAGGTGCTTATCGTTCGGCCCTTCGCAAACACGTCGACGTGGTGCTATCGTGACGTTCAGTCGGCCGGATGAACGTGAAGATGAATGCCTGTAAAGAGCCTGAGGTGTTACAGCGCTCTCTCTCTCTCTCTCTCTCTCTCTCTTCCTTAACCGACGGAGCCTACGAGAAGAGTGTAAATAAAGTGGGGCTCGTGCGACACAAGGATGTCACGTCGCCGCGAGGTTCCTGGCTCCGTCCGACCTTTTTTCCCACGTGTCCGTGCTTCGTCCGCCTGGATCCAGCTGAACGGCGCCTCCTGGATTCGACGGTTGCCCCGTGAGATCCCTGTAGCGGCATTTCGCAACGTCCCACCGGGCCAAAGGCGCGCATCCGAGTTCTCCAAAGTTCAGTAAGAAACTGTAAGAGCGTGCGCATCGCGATAGTCGCGTCCTGTCTTATTGTTAGACACAACTTATAGTTAGTATGCAATTCCCTGCGTCTGTCTTTCTCGCACGCAGTTCAACATTCACATAGCCAGAGAGAAAGCCGAGGCTCCAGACTTGCGCGCGACTTCCGCTGCAAATTGAGAGGCTGCTTCGTCTCCAGTTTTCAGCTCTCGCTCGCCGGTTCTTCGGTGTCTGACTGCCCACTGCCGGACGCACGTACACGTGCACGCGAATCCTCTTGGCTCCTTCGTTCTCCTTCGTTCCTCTTCGTGTTCTCTCGGCTGTCGTTCGTCTTCCGGCTTTCAACGAAAACCGGTTTTTTCATTGGCTCATTTGACTGGCGCTCAGGGCGAGCGCCGCGGCGCGCGACTCATCGGCAAATGCGTGTTTACGAGCGAGCCGATCCGCCGGATTGCCTCCCGAAACCCGTCGACCGGCTTCGCCGTCTTTCACGCTTAACGCGAGCCTCAATTTCTGCGACGCCCGCACGCATTGCGGATTGCGGAATCGTGCAAGCTGCCACGCACTTTCTAAAAAGCTGAAAAATCAAAAGGTTAAGAAGCCAAAAAGAGTGCGGACCTTGAGGTCTTCGAGAACAGCCTTTGCCCACGTAATCTCCCGAAATCCCCCGAAATCCTCTTCTTGCTGCACAGCACGACCTCACTGAGTAGAGACGCGCGGCAACTCCAGGCACTCCTTCCAGGATGGGGATCAGCGCGGTACATTGTGGTACATCGTGGCACAGCATCCAAAGACTCCGTTCCCTGAGCCAATTCCACGACCAAGATCGTCCCACTTTCTGTATGTGCTTCTTTACAGGTGTCCTGCGTAATGCACCCTCGGCAATGGGTACGTGTGCAGCCACGATGCGCGCTATAGGTAAAAAAGAACGCGGTAGAATAACGGAGTGAAGAGTAAGGGAGGCAACCAGGAGCGGAAGCATCGCAGCAGTTCGGAAAACGTCCTCGCGGAGTAAGCGCAAAGGTGTGCACTCGTTTACTAGGTATAGCAGGTTACGTGGAGCGTGAAGGAAGTTCGCCCCACGCAGTTCGCCACGTGTTCCCACGTGGTTATGGTCAGGAGATGTAGAAGCGGTGGGCGTTAAAAGCGAGAGAGCACGAGGAGAGGAGGCCGATAGTGCATGAATGGAGGTTGGACCGGAAGGGAGGAGGAGAGGAGGAGAGGGGAAGAAGAGGACGGCAGAAGTGTCGACGGAAAACGGGACCGTCGATGCATGGAGATCAGGGCGAGTCGGGCGACCCCGGTATCACGGAGCTGCCGTCTGCCTGGCCTGGCATGTGGATGCTGCCTTGTCGCTGGCATGGAAACGCGGCTATATTCGTCTCTCTCGAGTGTGACGTAGTCGCGGCGCGGCAACGAAAGATTCAGTGGGGTAGGGTAGGGTTAGGTGGCCAGTGGGTATAGGACGCGTCGGGGTAAGCCAGGACTCGGTAGGGTGCTGCGCCGCCTGAGGTGGTGAGGATGACTGACGTCACCGTAGCAGCATCATCCCGGCGTCGGCCAATAGGGGCGCGCGCCAGCGGCCCATCGATCCGCCGTGCGCTCCCTGGTATGACGTCCGCGGTGACGTCACCGAAGCGCCGTTCTCCGCTACACACGGTACGGTTTTAATATAGCGGAGAACCGCGCGCGTTCCGGACTCAGTTACGCGGAGGCCGGCCTTTCGAGCGCGTCTCGTTGCTCTCTCCTCTAGCCCGAGGCACAGCCACGTTACTACCAGTTAGCGCAGGCCTGTGCAGAAGACGTCGCGAGCCGATAGGAGTTGCGGCCGAGCTGAGGACCGTGTCTCTTAAGACGTCAAAGTACGCGAATGTCGTGTGAGGCTCCTTCCGATCACGCGTTCTTATAAAGATCAGAGAGAGAGAGAGAGAGAGAGAGAGAGAGAGACGGCTAGAAGATAACAGTAAGGAACTGTGGAGCGTGGCGAGAGGCGCCGGATGCCAGTGAAATGGCACGAATCGGTTATCTCGAGCTGTCCTTTCTCTCTTCAACTTGAGGAGATTCTCGCGTATCTCTCTGCCATCTATTCCCAGTGACAGGACGCATCTTCAAGCACGCGGAATTCACCCCATGGTCTACGAGGTGATTGCGTAACTATCGTCGAGTTCTGAAAGAACCAGAGAGAGAGAGAGAGAGAGAGAGAGAGAGAGAGAGATAAAAGGCTCGCTCCCGAACTGGCCGAGTCGGTTGATCTCATCGGATTCCGGAGATCGGAAGAGTCTCAAATGCCAGAAGAGGAACTCTAGTCGCGTCCTCGGGCTAAGACGCGAACGCCAGTAGAATCGCGAGTGAATCGGCTGCATATGCGTGTCCCGCGGGTCGCAACGTTCGGACTCCTCGACGAGGCAAAGACGCTTACCTGGAAGGAAGCCACTTCCTCGACGGGGATCCTCGCAGGTCGGTGTAGTCGTCGGTAAGGTGTACCCGTAGCACCATGGTCCATGTCCCCCAGCTTCACCGCTTTCTCAACTCTTTCTTGCACGTTCGCACCTCTAAAGATATTCCGATCTCGCAACCACCCTTTAACGAGTAACCTCGAGCAATCCCGAACCATCCCCTTGAAGGACGCCGACCAGAACGCTCGCGCGTCATAGACGGTGCGTCGCGGCGCTTGCTTTAAGAGATATACCGATTGACGCCGCGGCGCCCATTCAGCCGGACTATTATACAAAGCACGCATCACTGGCTGTCGCTTCTAGCAAATCGTTGTGTGTTAATTTGTCTTTGTGCTGTCCATTCCCCCGTCTCTCTCTCTCTCTCTCTCTCTCTCTCTCTCTCTCTCTCTCTCTCTCTCTCT
>NW_014334369.1:48185-72568 GCF_000341935.2 Cephus cinctus | reverse complement strand
TCTCTGTCTCTCTGTCTCTCTGTCTCTCTGTCTCTCTCTCTCTCTCTCTCTCTCTCTCTCTCTCTCTCTCTCTCTCTCTCTCTGCGTGCCTGCGCGTGTCACTCTTCCACCGCGACACTCGAGGCACCCGATGCTCCTCGGGTCCGAATCCCTTTTGATAATCTTGTCTCCTGTAAAGTGTCACCTTTGGCGAAAGAGTTTAATCGGGAAAGTCGAAGAGTAGCGCAGTACCTAAATAAGAATTTGTGGCTCCGGTCGTGATGGGACCGATCACTGCAAGAGAACGGGAAAGCGTCCCACAGTCGAAGTAAGACAAGTGTTTCCTTTCTGGTGATAAGATATCGAGCCTATATCGAACGCATCGAGAAGGTATCGAAGATACGTCCAGAGGTCCGGAGTCCCGAGCCTTGAGCCTTCGAGCACCGCGACATCCAGGGCCATGTCGTTACGCCGCTCCAGAGGCTGCTAATCCCCAGGACAGTCACGGTGGGGTGTGCGATGCGAACTGTCGAGGACGCAGGCCCTGAAAGTACGGGGCCCGCCGGAGCGACGCGCCAGGCCCGGGACAGCGAACACGTGCGCGATCAGGATCACGATCGGACCGCCGTCCATCCAGTCCATCTACCTCGCACGCCTTACCACTCGGCGCCGATAGCTGCGGACACGAACAACAACCACGATCATCATCGAAATCTCGAGTCGGCCGAGCCGATCGCCACGCAACATCACGATCGCTGGAACAAGTGTAAGTCAAAGAATAATTTTCGAGTTTTCGTAGCACTCGCCGCTTCACGGCGTCGATGCTCGAGATTAATGCGACGGTGCGACCGATGGCTCCGGAAAAGGAGCAAACTACATCTCACTACGTCTCTCGAAATCTCCATTCCATATCCTCTCCTTCGGCGCTTCGTTGCGATCTTAACGATCAGCGCCGACGCGACTCTGGCGCCGTCGAAGCGTCGATCTGCAGAACCGCGAGGCGATTGGTCGATCGATTCGAAACAATCCTGGATTCCCGAGCTCCAGCGTACATTCTAATCTCGAAGAAAAATTTAAGGAAAAGGTTAATAGGTGTGCTCCGTGCGGTAGAAACTGTGGATGCGCCGGCGAAGGGTCGTATGGAGAAACGGGGGATCCCCCCTCCAAATCTGCGACACCGCACAGCCGACCAATCGCGAGTCCTTGGGAAAAGGATACAGGGAAGGCTCGAGGATGATTGGTGGAAGATTGCTCGAGGATCCGTATTAAGAGATTAAGAGAGCTGCGACGGTAACTCGAGGAACGGAGAGGGAAGATGCGAAGATGCGTATAGACTTGGTACGGAGACGCGCCAGGGTGCTCCGGACTCCGTCTCCTTCTCCGTCTCTTTATATCTTTGGGGCGACCTCGACGGCCGCTTTAATTAAGACTCGCGCGGCCATCGACTTCCCGCTCGAAGCATCGATTTCCGCATCGTAAGCAAGTAGCTGACCGATATTCTTTGTCGCATCTACAGCGAACTTCCGGGTCCGTCCGAAAGACCCGAAGATCCATTCCACGATCTCCTTCGACCTCTCAAAGATGGTCGCCACTCTTACAATTAGTCTCTCGTGAGCTCGTCGGCCTCCGCTTGGGAGCTACCCCAATCCGGCCGATTGGCCGCGATAACCAGGGCGCCCCATGGGGCAGCAACGTCCAGCCGTGAAGCCTCACTTACCATTGCTCGATGACATTCTGAATATGCGGGTGAACCGTCTCAAGTTATTTCACGATTTCGAGATATCGATAAGATCTATAGGTGTGCTTAAGTAGTTTAAAGGAACATTTTCAGTCAGTGCTACAAGTCAAAAACCAATCGCTTTGAGGAATGACTCTCTCTGTAGTAGAGTAACTTTGAGAAAGGAAGCCCGAGCGTACCGCTTTACCTATCCACTTGGTGGGTAACCGAAGTCGATTGCGTGTCCTGATCACGAAGCAAAGATTTATTGCGCCTTACCACTGCACTGCCGGTCGCCCGGTCGAAGTGACGAATTCCCAAGGAACTTTGGGAAAAAAGCTGCTATCCTTTTCGACGAGCTCCTTCGTCAGAGGACACGGCAGCAATCCTCGTGGTGATCACGATCAAGAGATTTTCCCGTAAAATATGCGTGCTTCCCGCGATAATTAATTTCGGCCTGTTCTCCGAGTAGTTTCGATCGGACGCTCTCAAGAAATAAGAAAAGAAGGTGAGCGCGCTTGAAGAGCCTAAAGAACGGCGGGTCTACGTGAGGTTCAAAGCGCAGGTGCCTATACGTGTGTCGCGCCGGCACATCAGGATAAATCCGTGCTATTACGTAACTCCTCGCTCACCCCTTTGACACGCACACGCACGCGCACGCGCACACGCCCGACGAACCCTGGGCTCTGCGTGCGCGCGCGTGGAGGCTAAGCTACGTGTCGCACGCTCGCCTCAACGCGTCTTTGCCGTGCAGGAAGCTCGCGGCTCGAAGCTACCGCGTTTGGCGCTCCGATTGGTGCTGTGTCGTCGCACGAGTCATCGCCGTGAAGCTTCAGTGAGGCCAACTGCATTGTTTTGCGACTCGACTAAATATATACATGGCGCGATCCACGACTGCTTGGCTAGGGCACAAAGACCGAGTCACGTGCCGTCACACTTTTCACGTTTTCCCACTGCCGGGGTTGCGAATAACGAGAAGCCGTCGGAGCCGTCGGAGCCATCGGAGCCATCCCAGCGCGCTGGCCTCTCTATCGATCTCCGATCACGGAGTCGGCGGGTACCGCGTCGATTGGGACAGGAACGACGCTGCTGCTGATTTTGAAGTGGCCTCGCGGCAGGGCAGGAGGTTTCTGCTTTTGCTTGATGATTCCGATTAAAGTGTCGCGCCACCTTTGGCATCCTACGTACACTGGTAGTATACTGGCCAGCTTGAAGCTGAAGGTGCGAGTGGCGAGTGGGGACGCATGCCGAGGCGGCCACCAGTCCAGTTTTAATTCCTGACGTGGGTAGCATTGGACGCGTCGATAATATCGTCGACGGAGGAACTAGGGGTTCGGTGAGCGTCGGTAGATCGCCAGGTGGGCGCGTGACGACGCCGACGTCGGGAGCGTCATCGCTGACGTCACGTATACGCCCCCGCCTGACATCGACCGTCGCTCAAGACGTCACACCTCTCCAAGGACGACGCTATTTCAGGCAGCGTAGACTCTGTCGACGTCGACGTCTCCGTCACGCGACTCGTCCAGTTGTCCAAACGCGAACGTCGGAGCACCGCAGACTCATCGGGAGAAGCGAAGAGACGTTTTTGGCAGTGAGCGTTAAAATTGGCGAATTGCGTCTCTCGACAGGCGAGTTCTTCTTCGGCGATTGGCAGGTGCGCTACTGAGCGCGTCCGCGAGTGAGTGCCGTTTAATGGTTCTGGTGTTACCTTAACGCGTGGAAGGTGCTTAAGAGTGCGAGCGAGTGAGCGCGTCAGACGGGATAAGGGCTCGAGAGAGAGAGAGAGAGAGAGAGAGCAGGGAATGATCGATGCTTCTGCGGTGGACGACTGGCGAGCACGTACAAAGTCAAGTGGAAGAGCAGCACTCCGTGTGGTTGTGTGGCTGTGTGGTTCTATATCAAGCTGGTCAGGACTGCAGCAGCCAAGGCTTAACTCACGCAACCTCCACATCCTCAATGCCAGTTCCCAGGTAAACAAACGACAGAGCACCCTCGCTTCCTCCCGTGGCATTTCATTAATCGACAGATTAGAACCTTCGCTCCTTTCCTACTCTATACTCTCCATGACGGCAGCCACTGCTTGGAAGTTGGCATTGCACGCGATGGCCAATTGGCAGGCGATGGGCTGGATGCCGACCTGAGCCGATTTTCATCCTGCGGATGAAGAGGGAATTTTTAAGTCCCGCGAACCCTTGCAGCGCGAAACATGATCAGCTGACACTCTTCGGCATGCGTGCGCGTGTGCCGAAGTGTACTTGGCAGCACACACTGTGGAACAGCAGGAGTGTAGAGTGGTGCGCTGCAGTGGCTGATTGTCAGCCAGCACAGCACGTGCTGCCGATCGACCACTTGTCGCCGTGAACACATGTCCTGCCTTGTCCTCGCAACAATCGATGAGCATGGAAAGAATCAAAATGGACATATCCTCTCTCCTATCAATAATACATTTACTGGACGGATCCCGCTCCATTCCTTTATACGGAAGGTGCCTTAGATTAAGAGAGAAGTAGCCGAGAGACGCGTCAGTGGTTGTGTGCGCCAGCACACGATGTGGACTCGCACCAGAGTAAAGAGCCAGAGTAAAGGCAGCGAGGCAAAAGATCGATCGCCGGAACTGCGGCACAACTGTGACGTCACGGTAGACGCTAGTATCATATGACGTCACGAGTGGAAGGGAAAACGGATGGCGTGTGGGCAGCGACAGCTGGGTCGCTGGGCTACCGGCCAGCCGGACGGACAGACGGCAGTTGCCTTTCCACACGTGTCCTGGGCCGGGGGACGGGGGGTGGCGCCGTCAACGTTGACGTCAGGACCGCTCGTGGAAGATCAGGTGGTCGACGGGACGCATGGAAGGGGCAGAATCCAAGTAGCAAGGCCACGCGAGTCTTTAAAGGGGAACCGACGACACGCGCCCGTTTTTTCAACAGCTCGTCTCACCACCCACTCGCGGCTCCCGCATTCTGTTATTCCATTGGCATTCGAGAATGACAGGTTAGCCGATGCCTGTCAGGATTGGCAGCTGGCGCCGTCGGGGCTGGGGCTCGTTTCTTTAATCGACGGATTATCATTTTAAGTTCGATTGCGCAAAGAATCTTTGCAATATCCCACGGAATCGGCCTGCGCGCCGCGTAGCTCCTTTCCCTCCTGATAAATCGATCAAGTTACGTGCGCGGCGCGTGGGTGTCGGGATCCTTTTGGGAGGCTGGGACGATCGCGGCGACGCCAAGGAGTTTGAAGATGCGCGCCGGAGGAGCTTTAGCCGGGAAGCTATAGAGAGGGAAGAGGGGAGGGAAGGGCGTCGCGACGCCAGGCGCCGCTTCTTCTCTAGCGCCACGTTCGGATTCGTGCCGATGAGGCACGTCAGGGGAACCGATGAGTTCTGTATAGCGCAGTAGGCGGAACTCGAAGAGCGAAGGAAATTAGGAGACGAGGAACGCGACCACCGCGACCACCGCGACCTTACGGACGAGCGTCTTATTGATTATTGGGACGATCGAATCGATCGACGTTGATTACGCCAAGTCGATTCCTGTCTTCGCTCGAGAGAATGCGATATGGACGCAAGTGCTGGCCGCATTTTCCGAGAACAAACGTCCATTCGGTTGGATTGCTCCTCATTTGTCCGAACCACCGTTCACTCCTCCCGCCCACGTGGATGTAGCCGCGTGCGCGCCGGAAACACAATACACTCGCGCTTTCCACTATGATTTTTATTTCCTTCCGTTATCTTTCCTTTCCTTTCTCTTTCTCTGTCTCTCGCAATATTTCTCACGAATCTATGACGCGATATTCCGACCTGTCTGTTCGGCATAATTTATTCGCGATAGGAACTATTCTATGCGAGCAGGGAGACGGGAAAGCGACGCCAGTTGTCGCCGCCACGGGAAGTTACGGCTTATTTATGGAAATTCATGGTGAAACGATTCGGCAGGCAACGCGCTCCTTTCACCCACTAACCCGATTTTTGGCCCAATCAACGTGGATTCCGTCTAAACTCAAAATCTCAACTCCCTAAGTGCATCCGAACCGAATGGCATTCTGACTGTTGGCGGATTTGCAAGTTCCAGGAGACGCGAGGAATTCGAAAAGATGAAAGACCTTTGAAATACCTAGCGAAATGACGCGATGAAAATTCTTTATCTTATTTCCTTATGACTTTACATCCCTTAGAGAATGAAATGGCAGTACGATGAGAATTCAGCACGACAGCGGGTCCTGGTGGGCACTGGTGGGCACTGGCTGGCCATTCGCCAGGCTAGCCACTATTTAGGTGTTTCGCAGCACGTACCAACATTGCAAACTCCTCGAGCACGTTAAACGGGCGACCGATAGACACTGCGTAAGGTCTTATCAGGAAGTTTGATGACCTTGAAAATGCAAATGCCACGCGGGGTTGCGACAAGACCGGGACTAGGGAGGGGAGAGAGGCAGGGAGCTCACTCGCATCCAATCCTCGAAAGTCGTTCGGTATGCGCCGCTTGAACCCAACTAAATCACTTGTTCGCTGCAATCTACGTTCTTTGCCTATAAACGAGTCACTCAATCCTTCAGCTTCGCACGTGAATTTTACAAGACACTCTTAGGCAGGAAGCATCCCTTCGCAGTATGGGAGCTCAGAAGCGCATTCCTATTCGGGGGCCTTATTATCTTATCCCTGGACCACACCGACGGCACACCGTACAGTGGTCAGCAGTCTGCCGAACGGAAGGCATCGGAACAGTCGCCCCGGTTCGATCTCCACTCGGAGCCGACTGAAACGGTTCGGTTCCCGTTAGAGCCGCGGGGGCCATGGTTTTGGCCGTTAGTCGGACCCGACTTACACAAGACGCATCGCACAGCCTCTCTGGAATTGCAACTTTCCTCGCGTTCTAAGCTAAGGCGGTATATTCTATTGACACCTCTTAGGTCGGCTGCAGGTGCAACCAGAGTTCCGTTCAGTCGCCTTAGAGGCCGCGCAGGCCTACGGGCCTGCAAGTTCATTCATTGAACGAACTACTCCCGACCCGGTCCTCCTGCCTCGCTCGCTTCGCCTCTCTTTCCTGGCCTACGCGCAGCGTCGATCCACGTGCTGGATGCCTTCGACGCCTTCGACGCCTTGGACGCCTTCGACGCCTTGGACGCCTCGGACCGGACCTTTTCGATTAAACGAGCAGCTCTAGCGATGGTCGCGCGAATATCAACGATCCTTTGAAATACCGAAGACTCTTTGCTATTCGTGCAACGCCTCCCGCGGGGACATTCGCAACGTCCGTTTTAAATGGTCGATCGACTGACGACTTGGCGACATGCTTTATTCAGAGCATGAGCGCAGCCACGCCGAGACGTAGACTCCTTCGTCTTAAGAAGGAAGGAAGGAATTTCTTATCCCGATTGACGACGAGTCGCGGCTGAAGCGAGCATCTTCCGTGACAGGAGGCAATTGCAGAGAGGACTGCAGGTGCAGCTGTACCCAGTCGGGCCGCGTGCGAAAAGAGGAGAAAGATACATCTCTTCTGACGGCCTGCTAGACTGCTAGACTCGGAGTGCGTCCTCGCCAGCGACCACTCTGTGAATTCTTAAGCCGCGTTTATACGATGATCATCGGCTGCACCGACACGTATCGCACGTTATGTTATACTTGAGCCCGCTGACCGCTCGCCCGTGGATGTGTTAAGTGAATGCTTCCGAAACTAGGAGGTCAGAGGTCAATCTTCGCGCATCGGGAATATCTATTTCGAGGTCACGAAAACCGTTCCGACCGGTATGGGTGTCGCGTATGGGCAGCTCCAACGCATACCAACCAGAGAGCTGAGTTGATCCTATCTCGAGCTGAGCCTCGCGGTGCTGGGCTCAGCTCAGCAGTTCACACGCGTCTCTCCCGTCCTTCCCCGCGACTGGCCCTGTCGCCACCGCCTGGAGAAATTTAAAGGAGAAATCGATATCGATATTTGCCTGTAATAAAGTTCGCATGCGACTCTCGGTCCAGCTTCGAGGAAGATTCAGGCCGCCTTGCGAGTCGGCTGAGCGACTCAAAGCCGAAGAGCGAGTCCGCGAACCTGAGGACAGCCACTCGGAGAGACTCCTAGAGAGCCGAAGACCTCCTGCTGGAGTCCAGCGCGAGATTCTGTAGTTGCTCTTAAAAAGTAGCGACCAACTCGCAACTCGGTCGACTCTGGCTAAGTTTATACGTAGCAATTATACGGATGGCAACCGGTTCTCCATCGACTCCATCAGGCGGGAATCCTCCATCGGCTGCTGCCTGCCGCTTCCCACTACAGCCCAGTCCAGCCTTCGCTGTTTTTGACTCTCCCAGTTTCCAGATCCGGCGTATCCACGCTGGCTACTCGTCATTCTCCTCCCGAATATTCTGATTCCCAAGTCGACATAAGGCTGATCCCCAAATAGCGCACCTCCAGGACATTCTCGTACGTCCGTAAGCTATAAAATACTCAGGCACGCATATAGCGAAGGTGGCAGATCAGGTAAATGAAGAAGATCAAGCAGATACCTACATTCTCCGATAGATACCTGTTAATCTCCCTGGCCAGCGCCCACGCCTTTTCTACAACTCGCCGCCAACCCGCTACAATTATTATTTCTGTTTATCGAATTTTCGAGTTTATCGACTAAAGGAAGCTATCGAGGCTGCCCAATGTCCTGCGATGCGGCGTTACACTAGTGCATATTCGCATCTTCCGCATATGCATTTGCATGAAGGATCATTCTTCATTCGTTTACAAGAGCAAAGTGCATCAGGCGACTCGAGAACAACGCGCAGTGTCCCTTCCTTCGAAATAACCGATGCCGCAGCAGCAACGGATAAAATTGAGCTGGTCGAGGGAGATGGGAGAGGATGCGTTCAGGAATAAAGACGGGAATACAAATAGGAAGGAAAGCAGCAGCTACTGCTTGAGGCTGTAGAAAGCGCGGAAGGATTAGTTATATTCGCAAAGACTCGTGGGAGAATGTTTTTCCTCTGAATGAGTAAACGAAGAAGCGTTCGATTCTTGAGACAAGCGTCGAAGACGACGATGAAGACGCTCGGCCAGACAAGGCAGCCGCGATTTCGAGGTGACAAGTAGACAGACCTAAAGACTCAAACGCTATTAGACTCTTGACTCGAGAAGATGTGAACCCGGGAGATCCTTTCCCTGGCGACTGAGTCGCTGCGCGTCGGCTCTTTCCCCTAATCGGGGTCAGCCTTATCCTAGGCGCGATCCAAGCTCACCGGTACGAAGTCTCGGGAAGGGACTGGCCTTCGGAATAAAACCGGAGCCTGGAGGAAGTCTGCGTCCTTCCTATTGGGCAATTGCATCAATGTCTCATGGGGTTGGGGAATTTGGTGAATTTAGCTCAATCAGACTCCCGAAGGCCTTCCGAGATTCTCGATCTTCCGCTCACTCATCGGCTGTCCTGCTGCGCCTCTTCTGCGACTCCCGCTGAGAGTGAGAGGACGGGCAACCAATCATCCATCCGACAGGGAGATAGGGAAAGGAGATGTAGCGACAAGAGACGCCGCCGCGTTTACGGTGTTAATTGTGTTAATACGCGTCTACGTACACGAGGACTCTCGAGAGTCCTGCCGTCACACGACGTCCAGGCGGCCTGGGGGAAACTGGCCGAGTAGCTCCTCCGCAGGCCCCCCGGTACCCATGAGATCCTCTTGGACTATCTATCCGAGCGATGACCGATTAGCTGCTACCTACTCTCACTTTTTCCAGCAGCCGTGTCTCTATCTCGGTTTCTATCCCAAATCGAATAACGATCGGCAGGTTGCCACGCAGGTTGCCACGCAGGTTGATTGCAATTAAGACCGGTCGAGCAGGCCCGCGCGGACGAGCCAAACCTGGCCTCTTGCATAAGCAGCCCATGAGCCAGTGGTAAGATGCGTCTCATCCGATCCAGCGCAGCTCGTACCGCTCGTACTCTCACTAAACGACTCGAGGCGAATCGAATCAAGAGCGATTAAATATTATCTTGGCGCGGATGCAAAATGTCAACTTCGAGAGGACGTTACGCGTGTATTGTATCTAGTACGTGCGCCCTTTGTCGCCAACCTGGTCTATGTCCTATCCAACCAGAGAGCTCGACGCTGGAGTTTGGCGACTTGAATGCCAGATGCTCGCGGCGGTGGTCGACTTGTGACTCTTGGGGAATGGGATTCGGCACCCGGGTAATCGGGCACCCGGGTAATCACCGATAGCATTGTCGTTAGGGAGAACGCGCGCGATCTTGGGAGCGGATCTTTCGAAAGAGACGAAAGAAACGTTTATTGCCATCGAAGACGAGCGTCCCTGGTGAGTGTGAGTCCCAGTGTGCGTTTCTAGGTAGGTGTAGCCACGTAGGTGGAATAGTCGCGTAACGCACGATTCGCCAAGAGAGACGAGTATAGAGTGTGCCGTGGGGAAGGATTTACGGCGGCACTTTCGCCCGCTCGGTTATGTGTATACATATGTATACGTTATACAGAGCGCAGCCCGTGGAGACCGTGGAGACCGTGGAGGTGCCTAAGCACGCCGGCTACAAGGAGTTCCTCGAGGCGCGCTGCACCCACACACCGTCCTTTATTCCCTTCTCTGATATTTCTTTATTTATGGCAAGTGCTGCCAACTGGCTGCACGTTCCCGTGACTCTAGCTCTCTATGTACAAGTGCGGCGCACTCACCGAAGCTGTTCGAGTGACTCGAGTCGCCCAAGTCGCCCAAGTCGCTCAAACTTGCTGGCAAAGAGCACCGCGCCAGCTGCAGACGAAGAGAGTAAAGGGCGAGTGCGCGCGCCACGGAGCTAGGCTGCTCTCACGGTAGTTCCTGGGGGTCAGAGGGCGATACACCTATCCACTGCCTAGAACCCGGGCCGTGTCGCAAGCACCTCTCCTCTACTCGCCGCCCCCCGTGTACCCGAGAGCTCGCACTCTCCGATCCCGGCTACTCGCGGGCTCCTGCGCCTAGACGTGCATTCCTCTTATCGTTTCTCCATTCGGCCGGCGCGCCGGTTCCTCCTGAACGATGCCATGGCATCAATAATGCAAGTAGACAGTCCGCTACATGTCTATAGCCGCGCGTACCTCAACTATACATTCGTGTCTTTAACGCTGTCGACCCTGGATCGTTACTCTTTTATACAACATACACAAATTTCAAATAAACATTTGTGCTCTTTCCAATGTCCGGATAGTTTAACGCTTGCATCAACGCATAATTAAACTTTCTTAAAATCCTTACAGTCGCCGGACGTTAACGAAAGGTACAAGTCGAGTGTCTCCATGAGATTCCAAGTAGCGTCGGCAAACAGACTTCCCGATTGCATTGCTGATCGGAAGAGCAAGAACAGAAACTCGAATGCTTTCGACACCCGATGCCCATTCTGCCGATCTATCAGGCAAGCCGAATGATTCTCCACGTCGGGGACTTCCCCGAGAGTTTACTTGTTCACTTGTCTCCAGGGAGCTCCGACTTGGTCGGCTGCGTTGAGGTTTAACGATTCGTTTCCACGGAGCGAGACAGAAGCCGCCTTGACAATCCGGCAGGAGGCAGGCATAGGCAGCCTTGAAGCCACCTTGGACCGCGAGAGTGGAGAGTGACCATTCGCCTCTTACGGATTCTTACGTTTTACGTCGTCCGTCATTTGCTCACGCAGTTGTTCTGCTTCTCACTCTCTCTGCTCACTCTCTCCTACCTGCAGTCAATTGCCCCTTGGACGTGGAAAGAACTGTGGAACAGCGCATCCCGCATCGCGCACCTCCACGGGACTCCCGGAGGAGTCGCCCACCAGAGACTCGAGGACGGCTCTCGCAGTAGCTGGTGCCGCGACTCCGGAGGGAGCAGGCTATGGGTGCGTGTAACGTGGGTACGTGTCATCGTGGAAGCGTGACGCGGCGATAGGGTCCTACTTTCTCTCCCGCGGCAAATCGCACGCACGCGGCCTATCGAACAGGCAACCGGCCGACGCTGTCAAGGCGCTTGTGCTAGTCGCTGTGCCAAGCAGTTGGGCATCGGTTAGTCAGGCAGGCGGGCAGGCGGGCAGGCGGGCAGGCGGGCAGGCGGGCATGTACGGTTAAGCTAGAGTTCCAAGTGAACGTGCAATATGATAATTAACTTCTCGCTAGAAGACCGAGTGGGGAGGAACCAATAATATTATCAGGGTTTCAATTTATCGATTAAATCTCTAGGCAGAATTTTACTCGCCGCCAGAAGTAACACAGTGTCACTCTTGCTTGCAGTGTCTATTTATCCATATGCATAAATCGAACGACGAAAGCTTGTCAGCCGCCTGCAAGAGGCTCGACGTTTCCAAGCAGCTTCAGCCCTCCTTCTTCTTCTTCTTTCAATCGAGCAGAGAGATCCTCCAGCTGTACGAGTGAGAAAGGGCGCGAGAGGCTTCCCACCCTGAAGGTTCACAGCCGTCGTTACAGAATCAGTTCGCCTTAAGCCTGCGGCACGTATCGGCCGCGTGTGGACGGCGGTAGAGTCGCTACTAGGAAGTGTGTGCTCAGCGTCGAGACACGAGCCGCCGGTGACTGCAGCTAAAGGCCCGCTCTCCATTGCGAAGCACACGTGGCAACCATCAGCCTTGGATTCCTCTCGGTGACTCGACATTCGATCCTAACGTTACGATGTTCCAAGAGCAACGCGATTAGAAGAAATGATCAAAGGATCAACGAGAAGGTAGCCAGAGTACTCGATTCCATTGTAAAATGGCCAATGGGACGCGTGGGCCAGGATCCTAGGTGCGGAGGACACCGAGATCCATCCAAAGATGCATTTCGTAGACATAAGAGTAAACGACGCACGTGTGTATACGAGCCGGAGCCAGTTAGGCAACGTCGGAGAACTCGGAGAATTACGAGATAAGGGAAAAGTGATGTAGCGACATGAAATCGGGTCCTTACACAATGGAAAGTCAAAATTGAATGACGACGTATCAGCGACTGTTGCCTCGAGCACCTGGCCAGCTATCAATCACGCCCAAATTCGTTTGTTCCTTGATACACGTTACGCGGTACCTGAACGGTAATACACATAGGAGTTACTCGGCTACGAGACAGAGGTATCTGTCGCCCGTGATCTCGACGCGCGTTGTGAAATTATTCGGTCGGAGGTCGACTACCCATTGGCCGATTGGCCGATTGCCCGATTGCCCGATTGGCCCCCCTCGTCCTGCGCCTGGAATCTACGTAGACGCTACTGGCTCTGCCAGCACGTGTGCGGGCATAGCGCGAGCGAGTAGCTTTGCTCGCTGTCACCGTAGCCAGTCTATTCTCGGCCAATCGCTTCGGAGGAATACATTATCGAAACGAATCCGATAATTATGCACATGCCCCCATTCAACTGGGACAGTCCGAATTAGGGCTGAGATTCATACATATTTAGGCAGTCAGGCACTCGCAAACATATCTCAGGGAGATGTTTGTATTGTACCTGATCGAGGGCTCCACCCGTCAACTCTTCTTCTAGCGAGCATCGCTTCTTTCTTTATTCCCCAGAAATATATTTTTTAAGGCTACATACTCATATACGGCCAACAGCGCTGGCATAAGTTTGCGCAAACTCTGGGATATCGTTAGAGGAACGTAATTCTTTGTATTCACGCAGCAGTGGGGACACGTCGACCACATGTCACAGTGGCAATATGTAGGCTATATGTAGGCCAAACCTAGCAAAAAGTCTGGCGAGCCTGGCGCTGAAAGTTTTTGCCGGAAGCCTGGGAAGTTAATCCACTAAGGATTTCATCCAAGTTCCTTTTCTCTCTCTCTCTACTCATTTCTTTATCTCGCGTCTTCAATATCGTTTGAACGTTCTGACTAGGAGAGCTCCGGAATAAGCATTTGTCGTTGAAACACATCCTCGGAAACAAAGTCGGGCCGAATTATTCTGATCTAGTTGTTCTCGATCAGCCGAGAATAGCCGAGAACAGCCGAGAACGAGCCTGGGGCCGAAAGAAGCGATTCTCCTACCTCCACGTGTGTCCCTGCGATGTAGAGACGTGCGCGACCTAGAGATACATTCCCAGAGGCACTCGTAGCCTGCACCCACGTGTAGATCGATGCTCCGTAGGATTCTAGCAGCCTACTTGTAGAAAACCGGATCGCGTGGGACATGGCTGGGAAGAGTTAAGGAGAAAAGAGGACTGCGATAGAGCAGCTACCAAAGAGCTTTTCCGTTGGTTTCGCAAAACTCGAAACGGAGCGAGGAGTCGCTTTAACTGCTAAACTTACCTGTACAGGCACCGTGTACCTGTACTCGAGAAGGAGTCTTGTGGTAACGGCAGGTACGTGTCACGTGACGGCTCCACGTGGTGGCACGTGGAGGGGCGTGGCTCGTGGGAGGGACGTCCTTCCACGGCAATCCACTTGGCACACGCGGTTCGGCTACCCTACTCTGTCTCATCCTATCCTAACTTCCTGCACCCCACCTTGTCCCCGTCATTCGGTTCATCTTGCCTTACTTTGCCTTACTTTGCCTTACTTTGCCTTACTTTGCCTTACCTAGAATTATCTCGCTTTAGCTCGGTAGAGTCCGACTCGCTGTTCGCACCTCGTCTTCCACGTGGTCTCGCGGAGATCCTCGAGACGTCTCGGGACATCGTTCCTCCTTCCTCCACAGCTCGGCCAGGTATGTCCTGGACCTATTGTCGCAGTCCTTCCTGTCCCACTCTTGCCATTTCCCTGGTCCAAGTCAGGCCGGAACATATTGACACGTACCCGGTACTCTTCCAACCGTACTAGCTCTGCTGGGAGTTGAATGTAATCATACCCGTGACTATCCGATTTAGATGCCAATCGCTATTATGCTGATGATCAGGGTGCTTTAGAGGGGCTGAGCTCGCTCCTGGGGGCTGTATCGGATTACGAGGGATGAGTAAATCTATGGATGCCCTCACCTCTGCCCTAACGACCTGGAGCTTTGTTAGTTCATTTTTATTATTTATTTGCTTGAAGGAGCAAGAAGCCGGACAGCAGGGTCAGCCGAGGTTGGCTGGTTTGTTAATGTGACGCGAGGTCCTTTGATTGACCAAGAGCAAGAGAGGATCTCCCGACTGTACTACGCTTAGAGGCGCGTAGAGGCGCGTAGTGCCCCGGCAATATCCCCCAAGTTATACGTCGTGATAATATCGTATAATAATCGGGGTGGTGGCGTTTACTAGTGTGTAAGGGGTAGTATTTTAAATGCCAATGATTTCATATCTCCCTCGGGTACCTGGGGGTGAAGGAGACTCTATATAGACCCGCCTGCGAGGACGCGACTCTCAGTCGTCGACGACGAGAGCGACGGGAGCGACCGAAGGAAACGAAGAGAGATCCTCCTGGGCAGGTTGGCCCGCAGGGCCCAGAGGAACCATCCGAGTCAGTGAAAGTGCCCTTGAAATCTGAGTTAACGCGACTTGGTTAGCCGTCTCGCTGTTGCTCCCTACCCGTCTGGGTGGCTGCGGCTGTCCGGAGGATGGACCCTTCGAAGCGGCCCATAAAACTTAAGCTTGCTCGGAGATTCGAATGGGAGAGCGCATAGACTTTCGGATAGACCTTTCTATTGACTTGAGGGCAGCATCCGCGAGAGAGGATCTCTTGTTCCCGTTTAAGAGGGCAGAGAGAGATGATCACGATGGATGAGAATCAGGCACAGTACCGCAGATACTGTAGGTTTAATCGCGATTTACTCGCAGCTTGCTGCCTTGTGAATTATTTGGCAGCAACATATTAACCGGTGACGGCAGTGGATAAGCGCAGAATGAATAAAGCGCACATTTGTTTTCTCGTTACAGGGCAGTTGCATTCGCCTGGTGGCGACAGCGACAATAGCAACGGCAGCCAACGGGCCGTAGTCGTCGCTCGTACGGAGCTAGAGCAGCAGCAACAGCAACAAGAATTGCACCAACGGCAACGTCAGCGACAGCTTTCCTCGGCTATACTCACATGTGCTAATCACCCGAGCAATACGACCACCACCACAGCCTTCACAGTTGCTTCAAGTATGCTCCTGTTGCAGACGCAGGTGAGTCTGGAGGTGATGTCCTTTTGCGTCCGTCGTCGGAGTGCGTCGATGCGTCAGGTTGGGTTAGTTTGGTCTACACAGGATTGTCGATCGCTGCTTCCGGTTTCCTTCGTAATCGACATGCAGGCTCAAATCATTTTCTCGAGCCAATAACTAAATAACAGCTTTCCTTTGTGGACCACCTTAAATGCCCTTACACGATTATCAATAATTTATATTTATCGAGATAAATATTGCGAAAGTTATTTCTATCTCCTTGTACGTAATTCCGCGTCTCCGGTAAACTACTGTTGCATTTGACATAGCCGAATCGTTCGACCGACGGGCCTTTTAGATTTCTTCCCATCGTTTGTGTCTCTTTTGCTCTCAAGGCTAATTAGCCACGACAGGTGTGACAGTTCGTCGCCTAAACGGGTCAGCGAGAATGAAATCGCGAACAATAGGGAGGACCGTTGGGTGGGGGTGGGACTCGCTTCTGCCGTGCTGTCGTCGTCTCAGTCCGTATAGTCACGGCTCGGGAAGCGCGATGGCACGTAATAGTCGAGGCATCGGGGCGCTGCGGCTCCCTCGGGAGCGATGAGCGAAATGTCAGCCAGTAGCGGAACCGCTGTCGCAAATTGAATATCCGCCCGTCGACGAGTCGCAGAAGAATGTACATGTACATCGGTTGCCTTTGTCAGAGGGGTTAGAGTCCCGGTTGCCGCTCGCGAGAGGTTGGGGCTGGGGCTGTTTGGCTAAACTCATTTACATACTAATTTCGAAGGCAACGTGTTTCCTTTTCATTCGTTTCTCCTTTTTACTCCGTCTACGATTCCTACCGGCTCCGTCGATCTCGATTTACCCTGAGACTGTACGAGTTAGACCGACGAACGGAGCATGGCTAACCTAAAAAGCTGCCTGTTCGATTCTCCATATAGAAGGTCTTAGGTCGATCACGGGAACAGCCCAATCACCGATCTCCATTCTCGATTAAATATAATCGACAGAAAGTCGCGTTCGATTTCAGAGTCCATTTGGATGTAGCAGCTTTGCCGATCTGCTGACAGCCCCGTACACGGACTCTGCGGACGCAGGAAGTCTGCCCGAGGAGTTGGATCCATTTCCGGAACTTCAACTGGGAAATCCTCACGGCGTCTCCGCCACGGTCGTCCCGATCCAATCGGAGCCGAACGCTCACCACCAGCTTCACCAGCAGGAGCAGTCTCCCCTACCGGAAGACGTGCAGACGGATTCCCTCAGGTTGGTATATCGGCTACCCCGAGCATACGATTCGCCATTTCCTTTGCGGCGTAGAAACCGTCAGGAAATATTAACGATAAATTGCAGTCCAACGCCGCTCCCCAGCTTCCAGGAGACGTACACGGTGCAACGATACACCAGGCAGGAGCTCCAGGGTCTTGGAATCAAGATGGACGACGACTGCTACAATCCCATGTATCCTTGCACCAGTCCTTATCCTGCCGAGTATTCGTCGCTTCCCTATCATCAACATCATCATCATCATCAGCAGCAGCAGCAGCAGCAACAACAACCACCGCCACCACCGCCGCCACCACCTCCACCTCCGACGCAACAACATCACCACCACCATCCTCATCATCATCAACAGCAACAGCAACATCATCAGCATCACAGCCAAGGTTACTTCGGCACGGAATCCGCCGCCACGGCAGCGCAGCCTCCTACGAATCCTCAGGAGCCTTCGTACCCGGCTATTCCTGTCGTTTACGCTCCTCCGGCGGTCGTCGCGAGTCCCGTTGCTTCCGCCTCCGTACCGTCTGACCTTCACGCAGCCGTGTCTACGGGGACACCCCGACCACGTCGCGCGTCCTTACCTCCACAGCGATCAGAGTCCACCAGGTACGAGCAAGACCCTCGAGAGAGAGAGTCTTATCTCGCGGGTTGCAATTCGAACCGTGCGTCCTAATGCAATTTATTTTTCGGATGGTGCAGTAGCAACGAGTCGCCGAAAGCACGTGGTGCCAGTTCCGTAAGTTCCGTGGGATCAGCCTCACCGGCCAGTGGCGGTGAACGGGCCCCTCCTAGTCCGAGTCAGTTGTGCGCGGTGTGCGGCGACACTGCGGCGTGCCAACATTACGGAGTGCGCACCTGCGAAGGGTGCAAGGGCTTCTTCAAGAGGACTGTCCAGAAGGGTTCCAAGTACGTGTGCCTTGCGGAGAAGGCATGTCCGGTCGACAAGAGGCGACGGAACCGCTGTCAGTTCTGTCGCTTCCAAAAGTGTCTGACGGTCGGAATGGTTAAGGAGGTAATAGCGCAAAGGAACGGTTCCTCCTAATATCTCTCTACTCGTCCTCCAGACAGCTAATCCCTGAAGTCCAATCCAAACGAGCGTCTCCGCGAGCAATGACTCATGTCTCGGTGTGCATTCCAGGTGGTCAGGACGGATTCCCTGAAGGGCCGCCGAGGTAGACTCCCGTCGAAGCCCAAGTCCCCGCAAGAGTCGCCTCCGAGTCCACCGGTGTCCCTGATCACGGCGCTCGTACGAGCCCACGTGGACACGACGCCCGACCTCGCGAACCTCGACTACTCCCAGTATCAGGAACCAGCACCTGGCGACCCACCGGTCACGGAGGCCGAGAGGATTCAGCAATTCTACAACCTACTGACCACCTCCGTCGACGTGATACGCAACTTTGCCGATAAGATTCCCGGATTCTCGGAGTTGACACGAGAGGATCAGGTTAGTCTCCTGCCACTTCCTCAATCCCAGGAATAGACGTAGTGTGCGCTGTCGGATCTCCTTATCAGTTTTTCAACGAGATAGAAACAGTCCGCGATCGATATCTCGCGTACATTTTATAAAAGGTCATTCCCGACGAGAGCTCAGAACGGATAGCGACGAGACAGCGTGATCCAACGAATAGCCAGAAGTGAGTAGTCGTCGAGTGGAATCGCCAGCCACGCGAGCCACGCGAGCCACGCGGTCAGGCACAGAGGCGCTACTCCTTCTATTCCCCGCTTCTTCACTGCTGACTCCTCGAGGTCTACTAGGCACACAGAACCCTCCTGTGCCCCTGTGCCCCTGTGCCCCTGTGCCCCTGTGCTCCTGTGCTCTGACGAACGGACCAGTTGCCGGAAAACCGTCGAGCCACCGGCAGCCTCTTCCCCGCGCGCCACAGAGAAAAACTATTCGATCCTCTTCTCTGCCTTTCCCAGGAGCTGCTCTTCCAGTCGGCCAGCCTTGAATTGTTCGTCCTGAGGTTGGCGTATCGCACGAGGGCCGACGACACCAGGTTGACATTTTGTAACGGCATGGTCCTGGCCAGGGCTCAGTGTCAACGCAGTTTCGGCGACTGGCTGCACAGCATCCTCGACTTCTGCCAGGCCCTCCACGTTCTGGACGTCGACATCAGCGCCTTCGCCTGCCTCTGCGCCCTCACTCTCATCACTGGTCAGTCTACACGTTCCGCCGTCTCCCTCTAGCTACCTTGGCCTCTTCCTTCCTCCTTTTCAATTCCTTACTTCTTCTCTCTTCTTGTCCCCCTGACGATATATCTCGTCAACCCGATCGGAGGCCCTTGGACAGGTGTGCCAATTCAAGCTCAGCGGAGCGACCAGTCTTGCGCCAGAATTCAATTACTTATCATTGATTTTGTTCTTACTTATTAATGTCGACGTCCACGAGGCTAGACGGGTAATACCGATGTTAGAATCACGCGACTGGCCGCCCCATTTCGGTTTCTCGATATTGACTTTCACACACAGCCGCAGCTTGCGGTACGGCGTTCGTAAAAACTAAATCGTTGGATTGCCCCCCCCCTCCGCCCCCCTATCCACCTCCTCCTCCGTCCCTCGTTCGACTCTTGACGCGACGCGAACGCGGGACGCGGTGGTCGATTTTGGCTAGTCAGCAGTCATTGTCGGTAATTCTCTGAAAATTTGTGGTTACAGAAAGACACGGGCTTAGGGAGCCGCACCGAGTGGAACAGCTGCAGATGAAAATAATATCATCCCTTCGCGATCACGTAACGTACAATGCGGAGGCCCAGAGGAAGGCGCACTACCTGTCCCGACTGCTCGGTAAGCTGCCGGAATTGCGAAGCCTCTCGGTCCAAGGACTTCAGCGAATTTTTTACCTCAAGTTGGAGGACTTGGTTCCGGCGCCTCCATTCATCGAAACCATGTTTGTCGCCAGTCTACCTTTCTAAGCCTCCGCAGTAACCTAGAACAATTCATTCGTACCTTAATTGTACCCCCTGTAAGCTTTTCCCCCCCCCTTATGACTCTGTCGTAATTCGTTTTCCCACTCGTACTCGTTATATACTCGTACTCCTCTCACCGTCGTCGTCGCTGCTATTTCTCCGTTTCCCGTTTCCGTTGCTGACGCTCCTGGAGCTCCTCGTGCTTCTGGCTTCTACGATCACTGTCAGATGAGTACGAGTGTATTACTAATGTGTGTCTGTGATAGGGCAATGATGGATACTTTTAATTATTAAGGACGACACAGGCGATGCCGCAGCGATTTCTTGCTCTATCGAGAGAAAATTGGAAGTCACGTAACCACGCGATCCTCCTATTCTCTCTCTCTCTCTCTCTCTCTCTCTCTCTCTCTCTCTCTCTCTCTCTCTCTCTCTCTCTCGCCTTCCCCTTCCGTTCCCTCCGCTTCAGCTCCCTGACGAATCCTCTACCGATGCAAATTCTCGAATTTCAGCGTCCCGCCTAGCCATAAACGCGACTAATATGACGTCATTAGAAAGTACAGCCCGATTTATTAGCCTAGTCGTATCGCGCGCCGTGGTCCTTGATTTTTATGTCCTCGTCACACGAGAGATCGCTGGGAGGATCCCATCCCGTGGAATTTCATTCTCTTGCGCTATTTATGGACGACTCGACCGATTATCGATACGTCCCTGAGATCCGGCTATTCCGTAGTCCGTTCACGAGTTGGATGTACTTTTTTGACAGTCGACAAACAATGCAATTCACACGTGGATTTCCATAAGGTTACGAAAACATGTGCTAAGGTAGAAAAATAATATATAAAAAATGGTATGCAGAGCCACGTGTGGCTTGCCAGAGACTTGGTTGTTTTCGATCTGTCGAGAAAACACGTCTTGACCCGTGGACCGATTAAATATCATTTCCAGAAGAAGATTAGGATTGGGATGACGCTTCCGGTCGATATAATTGATCGATCGGTTATTGTTTAAAATCCTTGATCACGAGAACAAATTCGAAAATTAACGGACACCGTAATTGCTCGCTTTTTTTTTGGTAAAACATCCGGTCGACCGGTTCGCATCACGCGACGTTCCACGACGCTGTTGCCGAAGATCCTTCCTTCGAAAGTGTCGTCTCCCCTCGCTCCCTCTCGCTCCCTCTCACCCGCACCATATCCGATTCTCTTTCCGCGAGCGAATCAACAATCGTTAACATATCAGTGCTGAGCATTGACTGCTGGGGGAGCAAAGGACGCTGCTCTTTCACATTCTTTCTCATTCGGCGCAACGTTCTTCTCGATCGAAACTTTTCCTACTGACTCGAGAAGGGACGGAAAGAGTCATGGATAGAAAAAGAATTTTCGAGATTCGATCGACTCAAGTATTCTATACAGTAATATATAATCGCGTGCGGAGAAAGAAATCTGGTGGAGCCGGAGTTGCCTTCAGGATGAGATCTCTCTTTGCATCACGTATGTTAAATTGTCACGAAACTTTCTTACTATTTCTATTACTCTTGATACGTACTGCTATCGATGAGCGTCTCGTCGTGTGGAGATAATTTAAGCGCCTTATAGATCAATGCATTTCGTTAGGACGTTCCCCATCCGAACCCTCGTGAATCGTGGACGGATCGATCGATCGCTCCACTGCTATACTCATACGTTTATGTGATTTTAGAGACTTAAGGATAAACGGTCTCGTCTCGTCTCGCGAGCCGCCGCCCAAGGATTCACGGATATCGACAGACAACTCGGGTCGGCTGTGTTCCTTCTCTCTCTCTCTCTTACCTTGCCCAGTTTTTTGACTCTCAACTGGTGAGAATAATTCGTGATAATGGATCGAGACGAGTCCGGCGTCAAGTTACCTATTACGTTATGGTGTTACTTTTAATTAAACTAACATAGACAGTATCCTAGTTTATGCGTGTAGCAATACCATATTTGTTACTATTACTATTTACTAGCAACTATCGTTACTACTACTGATACTATTACTAATTACTTCTACTACCGCTGCTGCTGGTGCTGTTGCTGTTGCTGCTGCCACCCACGCCGACCGGCAAGCCAGCAACCTCCTCATCGTTATGTTGTCGTGACCGATCATCGTCCATAAGAAATGTCAGAATTCTCATAATACCTTTATATTTAAGATAAAATCGTTTCTGGTGTCAAGGATACTTGGCAGCCACTATACCTACCGATTTCAATGATTAGCGGGCAACTCTCGCTACAGCCAATTACCGTTAACTATTACGTATCATTGTTCGCTATTCCTAGTGCAGTAATGCTACACTTACGACACTGTAATGGAGATTGTTCTTGCCATTGCTATTATTGCCTTTATTGCCATTAATACCACGACCAGTACCTATGCGTATTCCGCAACTATAGCACTCTAAAGGAGTGCGTTCTATGGAAGAGGAAGGATATTTAACAGTACAGTAGAGAAGGTGTCTGCTCCTTAATAATTAAATGCAATAACGTCCCACACGATAACCACCTGTAATAACTAATTAATCAAATTCTCGAGCGTGTCACGTGTTTCGACGTAGATGAAACAAATTCTTGTTTTATAACATACTCGATCCCCCCCACCTATTCTCTCTTTCTCTCTATCTCTCTGCTTGGATAACATAATCGCTACTATCACCCCACTACTGTGTTTGGATCCATGTACAATATATACATACATACATAGACTGAGCGTCATTAAAGGTGTCCAGCTCGTTGACACAGTGCGGTGAGGTAAGAGAGGATAGTGAGCGGTAACTACGCGTACAACACAGCGAGAGCACTACGGTGCGACTTTGCGAGCGGGACGCCAAACCTTGCGAGATCAACACCAGAGTCATATTGCCGACTCCAGCCGTGTCGTTCGTCCAGTGCAATCCAGTGCAGTACAGTCCAGTGCGAAAAGGACGCACCGAACGATTCTTAGGCATTACGCTTGTACCGTAGTGCCCTCTGCGTTGCGCGCGCAGACCAACAGGCCAAGATAGGTGAGCAGGCGACGACAACTCCAGGCAACTATCCACCCTTACCTCATCGCACTGCGTCCAGGAGCTCTGGAACTATTAACGACGTTCACTGTATGTACACGTGTATCACAGTGAGTGAGTGAGGCTTTTGTCCGTTCCGTTCTTTTTTGTGTTTCACTTAATTTTCTCGGATTGTCCGAAAATTAACTTGTCACGAGATTCGCACGCACGTGTCCCTGCGCGTGTTCCCATCGTGGCGTACCTCAGTCTGTTTACGTTCGCACGTTCAGCAGTAGGAGAAACCGCACATGTGGATCGTCTGCGCGTACCCCTTCAGTATTCGTTCACAACACGCTGCCTTCTTCCTCTCTACGTGTGTGTCGTTGATTCATAGTTCTTTTTATTGTATTTGACATCTCACCCGAAAAATTTATCGAATATTTGTATCGGACAAGAGTTTTGCTAGTCGGATGGCCGCGGTACGCGCGATCGCACTTATTGCTTACTAAGGAGAATCGAGACGACCTGCGTGTGATTTGGGTGCGCGAAGGAAGCGAGTGATGCTTACGCGTGTGTGTGTGAGAGAGAGAGAGAGAGACAAAGAAATACGGGAATCGTTATTTATTACATCCATCCTGCTTTTGATCCCGATAGGAATAATTAAGACTCCAAGAGTCCGTGGTTGACTCGAGTCTGGAAAGAAAGTATTTGTGGAAATTGAAAGGTAAGGGTGCGAAGAAAGAAATGTTAAAAAGTGCCTTTCGGCCGAAATTTTATATTTTTACTAAATATTAAAGAGATGTATGTATCAATTTCGAAAGTGCCTGTCGGGGAAACGTGCTTGCCCCTCGCACGCTCTCGGGACGCAACAGCGGATCGATGCTTCTCTATGTCAAAACGTTCCTTTTCTTCACTTTTTTGCCTGTTTCACGTTCAAATCCTTCTTTCACTTTCATATTAATCGTAAATGGAATCGAGCAAACGATCTTAGCGCTGTCGCTGCGACGAAGCAACGCTTGTGCCGTTGCTCTTGTTGCTTACTGGCCATCCCTGCTCTCTCTCTCTCTCTCGCTCTTGCCACCGCGAAGTGTCTGCTTCCTCTTCTCTCGAAAGATCGAATCGCCATAGCGACACATCGAATGCAAAGTTTGATCGGACAAAAAAAAAGGGAAAACTCGATAGTACATCGATTGTTCATACATATATGATTAGGCGATTATCGTAACATGCAGACGGGATCCTCCAAGACTCGTTTGTCCCCCGGTAGGAAGTGATTGTCTTACGGTTAGACCGTTTAGTTTATAACATGTAGATCGGTCTCCAACATTGTGCAAAGACAACTGACGACACAAGCGTCACGTCTCTTGCCTACCCTCCCCCCCCACCCCCCTCTCGTTGTGTATTTCGCGTAAGAGCATCGACCCCCATGCATATGTATCCATTTAGCACATAAAAGCCGTGCATACATTTATTTCTTTTTTTGTTCTCGAATACCGACTAATCGTAGATACATGTTTTCGACAATTTTAACTTGAATCGACACAAGATGCCTCCCCCCC
>NW_014334369.1:0-48098 GCF_000341935.2 Cephus cinctus | reverse complement strand
ATCGATCATTCGTAACTCCGATGTTTAATTGTATTATATTCCGCCTCTGTCCAGTTCCCTGGACATTGATGCATTCGTGCCTGAAGATATGTTATACATGCACAGTACACTATAAATATAGCATGTATGTACACAAGTGAATTTCCTGTATTCGGCTGAAACCGTCTGTATACATTTAATGAACATGTTCGTTTATCTTATATGCAACTAGTAATGAATAACGCTCCCACTCTCTCCAAGTACGACTCTCTTTCCGTCCGTCTCAAAATCGTAGAATAGTCAAAGTTGAGCTATTGGTACCCATCATACCGCAAATCAAAGCCCTCGTGGTATATTCTTGTTCTATCCAATCGATCCAATCGCGAGTATACAAATAGTGTAATGGCCTACAGGGCTGTCGAATCCGTTTCGATTTCACGCGTCTTAATCCTAACGGCGGCGCCTTCACTGCGTTGTTGTTGGACGAATCCTACGACTAGAATTAATATTAGACTCCCGAATTATGACCAACGAGAAGTCTAGTTTTACAGATTGTCCGAACTAGCACGACGATCCTATCAAGGTGACGTAACACGAAGCAATCCAAGGTGTAGCGAAGACAAAGATCCCGGGAAAGATTCCAAGATGCCCTTCGATCTGTCGATTAAACCTTTTTCCATCGAAGGTAGGGTGATACACGTGGTGACGTCTCTTCACGCGCACCCCATTATTATTCACAACCGAGATTGAGAGAGACGGTGAAAGTACATCTATTACAGTCGTAAGGCAACTTGTAGATTTTCTAATTTTCACGATAAAAACGAACCCTCGCTCGAGATAACGTAAGTCTAGTATGATAATGACAATTATTGCGAGGTATCGTCGAATGGGTTTGATCTTCGCGGTAGAGATTACAGTGATTAAATAAATTGATTGTACAAACGGCTGTACCTAACCTAATTGTCACAATATTATACATATATAATATATACTATATACTATATACATGTAATATTGCGCATATTACATATACTATAGATAAAAACAAAGACGCATGCGCGCGCGCGCGTGCACACACACACACACACACACAAAATGTATATTAATAATATAATACCATTGACGTGTACGTTGTATAGAACGTCGTAACGATACACGCGAAAGAGATACACATTATATACGATATGCGGATGCAGATAGGTATATAAGCATCGACGCGACATAATATAATAATACACACATATGAGAATATGAAATCGACGTTATTATCCTAATGAAAACGGAGCACACCTTTTATTGTGGCCTGGTTCGCTGTAATTTTGTGTCAAACGAAAAGAAAATGCTATAACTTCTCTCCATTTGTTATCATACTCTCGAAAAGACGTGAAGACATTCGAATTGTGACGCAATGACATATTTTATAAAAGAAAAAAATTTGACATGTGATATAGATGGTAAGACACGATTACGTGTTGCATTGCATATGACAAAAATGTATTCTATATAACGTTTCATTAAAGTAACCAAAACAAGTGGCTTGTTTATTTCTCTCCGACATTTTTCAATGATCAATGATCTTGCCAAAAGGCTCTCGATCTTATTACGCTCTTGTAAACATGTTTTACAATTTTCACTCTTAATTCTCCATCATTCGCTAGGGAGTCTCAAAGAGGCTTTCTGAAATATATATTGTGATTTCTCAGAAATTCTCCGGGAATAGTTAGAACTATTATGTCATTTCTTTCTTTAACGCACGTCAATGTCCATTGGTCTGTCTATCTCTGTTACACTCGAAGCAACTACGAGAAAACTTAAAAAAGAAAAGGCTGTAAGGTCATAGAGGATTTAATTAAATCCAACGGGATGGATTTTTCAAATGGCATCGAGGGAGAGGCGCCCATTTTCTCCAATCACTTTCGACAGCATCCGGCATCGAACCACTGAACGGAGGAACGCGGGAGCGCGCATGACGGAACTGAAGCGACGCCGCGATGCCGGATTGAGCGGGAGCGAGCCAAAAGATGGCGCCCAATGCTTGCTCGCTGCGGGCCCGTGAATCGTCTCAACGCTGCAGAAAGTAGTCCCAACGATAAAGGTGGATATTGCGTTACGGAACTGCGAATAGGCGCGATCAACACCCGAATGTACGCAACGGTAACAATTTGAAATTTGTCGAAGGTTCTCATAGCAGCTATCACCAGATTCAGTCAGACGAACGAGAAGAAGAGGCCTGAGAGCCTCGGCATTTGTAAGTGGCGGCAAGCGGTGTGGTATTCGGTGATATTCGTTGGTGCTATTCAGTGGTATTCCTACGCCGGCGCGCAACGAACGACGACGAAGAAAGAAACAGGAAGTTGGAAGGGGGCATCAAGGCAGTTTATTCGGTGATACATGTGGGCATCTGCCGTGATCTGCCGGTTACGTCGAGTTTAGCATCGCGCTGTACGCGTTAAGTCGGAATTACGGGGTGTCAGGCCGCGCAGCGCCAAGCCATGCAGATGGATTCGACCACGGTGCAACTCATCCAGGTCCTCGAGAAGACCGTATCGCCAGGTAAGCCTATCTCGAAGAGGAATTATTGAACATCTCCGTGGCGTTCATCGTTGTAATCTCGCCTTTTGCCCGTTATCTAATATGACCCGAACGAAACGCATCACGTATGCACTGCTATGTGGAATAGTCTATAGCGATCTGCAGCACAGAATTTTATTTTCAAAATTGGGATTACATCCATTTGTTGCGTCCCTCTACGACGTATGACACGCTTGTGAGTAGTAGCCCGGATTTATCCATTATCGGCCACCATCGGTCGCTATCCGTCGTGGGGCTCTTTATACCACTCCTGTTTCCTCTTCAAATTTAATTCCAACGGTTCGATGCCTTTCGTTCCCCTTCCTGGCAGAGTCTACGAGAACTTTCGGGTCTTATCGCGAATCATTGAGATGCATATAACACGCGTGAACCTTGGGATTTTTCTGTTTCATTAGTCTCGATAATGCCGTATCTCATGGGTTAGGCTGTTGCTAAGGGCTTCGTCCCGCCACTTCAAAACCACTGACCACCTTATAGAAATCTTAGGGCCTTGGATCTTAGGGCTTTTATCGCAAATAAATTTATTAAATAGATGACAGTTTACTTGTGTCCACGTAACTTCTTCTATAAGCCCGTCTTCTGGTAGATCTATTCATTATCTCTTGTTACTTATAGTCTCTTAGTCCATTACTAGCATTTATCAGACAAATTATTGTAATTACAATGTCTTTGCGTACTTACTAAAAAGTAAAACTATTTATCTATTTCAGATAAAAATGAGCTCGAAGCGGCACAAAATTTTCTTGAGCAGGCAGCACAAACAAATCTCGTAAGTTCTGATCAGATGCTTTCCAATGTCAGTTCTAATAAAGCTGCATTTTATAATTGATATATCATACTTTTTTTAGCATGAATTTGTGCAACGCCTCAGCGGTGTGCTGGTCACTGCTGCAGCAAGTGCTGTTTCCCGAATGGCAGCGGGTCTTCAACTAAAGAATCAACTTACTTCCAAAGATCCTGCATTAAAGTCTCAGTATCAACAGCGGTGGTTGGCCATTCCTGTAGAGACGAGAGAGTACATTAAGAAAAATGTAAGTTATATTGAGAAAGAGTTAATTGAGTTCATCAGTCAGGTAAAATTGTAGTTTTAACCATTAACTCTGATTGAAATATAGATTTTAGAAGCGCTTGGGACCGAAACCAATAGGCCAAGTGCTGCTGCACAATGTGTAGCCTATGTAGCTGTTGCCGAATTACCAGTTGGTCAATGGAACGATCTCATTCCATTGCTCGTAAGCAACGTGGCCAATCCAAACAGCACAGAAATGATGAAGGAGGCCACTTTAGAGACAATAGGTTACATCTGCCAAGAAATCGAGAGTGAAGTCCTCGAATCACAGTCTAATCAAATCCTCACAGCCATCATCCATGGAATGAAAGGGTCCAACACTTCAAATCACGTTAGACTCGCAGCGACCAGTGCTCTCTTCAATTCCCTTGAATTTACCAAAGGAAACTTTGAAATAGAGGTTAATACATTATACATTGCACTTTTTTAAATTGCTATTTTTTAAATTTATTTTTGTATATTTGCATTTTCGATAATTTTGTATTTTTATTCGTAAGTTTGTCTTACGATTCATGCAATGTTGACTTTACTTACAGTCTGAGAGAAATTTTATCATGGAAGTGGTCTGCGAAGCGACTCAGTCTAGCCACACGCAAGTCAGAGTGGCTGCTCTGCAATGTCTTGTAAAAATTATGTCCTTGTACTATCAGTATATGGAACCGTATATGGCCCCAGCGCTATTTCCCGTAAGTAGCCACCGGCATCGCATAGCTCATTCCATCCAAGCGCGCAGAAACTACAAATATATGCTTCCTTGATCTATGTATCTACGCAGATTACTTTGGAGGCCATGAAGTCCGACATCGACGAAGTTGCGCTGCAGGGTATTGAGTTCTGGTCCAACGTATCCGACGAAGAGGTAGATCTGTCGATGGAGGAAGGTGAGGCCTTGGAAGGAGGACGTCCACCAGTAAAAGTTTCGAGGCACTACGCAAAGGGCGCTCTCCAATATCTGGTGCCAGTACTCATGCAAAAGCTAACCAAGCAGGAGGAATTCGACGACGAGGATGATTGGAATCCGTCAAAGTCAGCCGGGGTGTGTTTGATGCTATTATCCTCCTGCTGCGAGGAAGCCATTGTACCGTACGTGCTGCCCTTCGTCAAGGCCAACATTAAGAGTCCCGACTGGAGATTCCGTGATGCCGCGCTTATGGCCTTTGGCTCGATTCTCGGAGGACTCGAACCAAGTACTCTGAAGCCACTTGTCGAGCAAGCCATGCCGACCCTCATCGAACTCATGTATGACAACAGCGTTGTGGTCCGGGACACCGCAGCATGGACATTCGGACGGATTTGTGAGATCATTCCCGAGGCAGCAATAAACGAGACGTATTTAAAGCCTCTTCTGGAATCGCTGGTGAATGGGCTAAAGGCAGAACCAAGGGTCGCCGCGAATGTATGTTGGGCGTTTACCGGACTCGCCGAGGCCAGTTACGAGTCTACCGAGACAGCGGCCGACAAACAACCGGAAACGTATTGCATGTCGCAGTACTTTGACTTTATTGTCCAGAGGCTCCTAGAGACGACAGATAGGCCGGACGGTGCACAAGCGAACTTAAGGTCGGCGGCGTATGAGGCTCTCATGGAGATGGTTAAGAATTCCCCTCGCGATTGTTACGTGACCGTACAGCGTACCACTATGGTCATACTCCAGAGGCTGCAGCAGGTTCTGCAAATGGAAACGCACATTCAGAGTCATTCGGATCGCGCCCAGTATAACGATCTTCAGTCACTACTATGCGCGACACTACAGTCGGTACTGCGTAAAGTCACGCCAGAAGATGCACCTCAGATATCGGACGCAATCATGACCGCGTTGCTCTCCATGTTCAACTCGAACTCGTGTAAATCCGGCGGCGTTCAAGAGGACGCGCTAATGGCCGTGTCGACCCTGGTCGAAGTGCTGGGCGAAGGATTCCTCAAGTACATGGACGCGTTCAAGCCATTCCTTTGCCTTGGTCTGAAAAATCATGCCGAGTATCAAGTGTGCGTCACCGCGGTGGGTCTCACTGGGGACATCTGCCGTGCCCTAAAGAATAAAATCCTTCCGTACTGCGACGAGATCATGACTCTTCTTCTGGAGAATCTTGGAAACAACAGCGTGCATCGTTCCGTGAAGCCGCAGATTCTCGCAGTCTTTGGAGACATTGCACTGAGCATTGGGCCCGAGTTCAAGAAGTATCTAGACGTCGTACTGCAGACTCTGGCGCAAGCTTCGCAGGCGAACGTTGACAGATTGGATTACGATATGATCGACTATCTGAACGAACTGCGCGAGGGCATTCTCGACGCGTACACAGGAATAGTGCAGGGTCTCAAAGGGGACGGGAGCACGCCAAATCCTGATGTGAATCTACTCGAGCCACATGTTCCCTTCATGATCCAGTTCATCACTTCGATCGCACGGGATCGAGAGCATTCCGATGGCAACGTAGCCGCTTCCGCAGGACTGATCGGTGACCTGGTAACGGTCTTTGGCGTGACGCTCTTGCCAATGATAGATAACGAACCGATAATGGATCTCCTAACCAAAGGCAGACGATCGCGCACCAACAAGACGAAGGCCGTATCCGCGTGGGCTGCCAAGGAAATTCGGAGATTAAAGAATACCCTCAATGCGCCGTCTAGTTGGTGAGTCACAAATCTTTAATGTGCAATGCTTACGTAAACCTGCATCACGTTTCTATTTTAATGTTTTACTTTTCCCTTCAACATTCCTTGATCTCATCTCTGCATCGTACTTTGCCCCCCCCCCCCCCCTCCAAATCAATATCACAATTCTTGTGTCTTTATATCTTTTCTTGGCTCTTCTACCACTGACCTCGGTAGCCCGGTTGTCTCTCGTAATGATATGCAACTGCAGTCATCCTTACTCGGAGATAAAGCCAAAGTTCACCCTTGTTATTTAATTCCACATTCACATGCATAATGTTTCTTCGTAAACCCTTCTCCCAGCGCCGTTGTCGCACTTTGGCTTTTTCGAGAGCACTTATTTTTTTTACTTAAAGAAAATGCGACTAAAGTGGTAGCTGTGTGTAAAAACACAAGGAGCACAGTGCCCCTAGGAGAGAACGCAACGCAGAGACATTGAGGTATGAATGACAGAGGACGAATGTCAATAGAATGAAATATGAATGGGATCGCGTAAGAAAGAATGCGAAAGAGTGAGAGGAAACGAGGATAGAGGAAGGAGGGGAAGAGGTGGGTGATGGGTGGTGGGGTAAGAAAGAACTCGAAATTAGGAGAAGTCGTTTTCGTTTGTTCTTTTAAAGTCTCATAACGTCACGAATGCGCGGTCCGTCAGTTACTGATATTTGGCCCGATTTTGCTGTTCACAGATTACCCCACGGTTGTACTGTCGTGCAATTTCATTTGACTAGAACGCTATCGAACACAATACAAAGACAACAAGATTGGATGGTGCGGATGCGAGTTGATGGATGTGCGTGAGTTCCAAAAGGATGACGATGAGGTGATGATGAATAAGTCTGCACGTGTCCCAGTCCGCCGGCGAATAATATTGCCCTGGTGTCGAAGCAGCCCCATTCTCAATACCTGTACGGATCCCGGATGCTGAATGCCAACTACGGATGATGAGAGATGCAAGTGGAATATGTTGCCGATGAATGAGAGAAGAATGAAGCCCTGTCGTGGTCCGGTGATGCAAGTGTGCCTGATAATCGAGCCTGCATCTTCTACCCGCGTGATTGTAACGTTTGACCACTGTGAAACTTTCGACGTGTGATCGAATTAAGGAAGAATGAGCGTTGACCGCAAGAAGAATGTCCGTAAACGAAAGGAAGAGAGAGAGAGAGTGCGTGTGCGTGTGCGTGTAAAAAGATAGGGAGAGTGCGTGAGAATGAAATGTTGTAAGAAAGGTCGTTTTTTAAGGAAAGCCTAAGAAATGTATGAGAGAGCATTTGAAAGAAAAATTTAAAAAAAAAATGAAAAAAAGAATTGAGCCGAGCAAAATCCGGAGTGCCAGGATCGTATATGAAATGGAATAAGTTTGTTTTTATGCGCGTAGCTTTGTGCGTGCTCACTGGTATGCATGTATCAATGTACGATTGCGTTAAGAGTACATGAGAAGACTGCGAGAATCGATGATCTGTAGTACGACGTGTATGTTACTTTCCTCGAATGTGAATGTCCGTTGCTGTTGATTCATTAAAGTTAATATTTTGCTGGCATCAATTATTGAGTTGTAACCGAACGCCTCACGTCCAGTACACGTATCTCCACCGATGGCAACAAAAAAAAATAAATAAAAAAAAAAAGGGACATATCGTTCCTATGCAGCACGTAGGTAATGGTCGCACTCTCGAATACATTATACGCTTCGCATTGGGCTACTGCACACCTTCAGGCGTAATCATCGTTTTCAAGCGATCGACGCTCGATTATTCTTACGCGCATAGAAATGTTACCTGCTCGCGACACATTCCAAGGTACTTTATTCGATTTCGCGCAGAGATTTGCAGTAACGAAACGTACAATGAAAATGCATGCGCTTTCCTGAAGTCAAATTACGCCAATTTTTAATTTTTTTTTCTCTTTTCCTTTCCCTATACTTTTCTTATCCTTGTACCGCCACTCTGCTGGGATTAGCACGTGAGGCGGTATGCGACGTTACGGAATCCTATAAATATTACTCAGGAATAAAACGAAACGTCGTACTAGGGAATATCGTGAATTCGTTAAATAGTAATATCTCTTTAATTTTCGACTGTTAGAGAATAGAGAATAGAGACTGGAGCGAAACCTCGAGGAGCGCGTCAAGCACCGTGCTCGCAAGTTTTTCAATATTTTTCAAAGGTTTGAGGAACGTGGAAGGGAGTGTGGGGGGGGGGTGACGCGTACAAGGGCAGGAGGGTAGCTAGCCCCTCCCCTCCCCCTTTGACTTTCATTCTTATCGCCAGGGTGCACATTTCCTCTCCATCCGTGGTGCCCGATACCCGTTGCCCAGAAAAAGAAAGAATCGCAGGTGCGCGCCTACTTCACCTCACAATCAGTCCTCTTGGTCTTCATGGAAGCATTCCCATTGTTCATGTATTTATATCATATTGATACGATTACTAGCTGTAGGCTTTTGCATCGATCCAATCTTACCGCGGTGATGTATAAGGAGCGGAAGGAGCCCAGGAAAAAAGGAAATATAGATTAATAAAGAGTCCTATGTCGCTTGCGATGTTCTTCATTTTCGTGACTATCGGACCAGGTGAATCTTACATATCTTTCGGCAAGATTCTGTTCCTGTAGGTGATGAGCGGACGAAGCGTTCGTTAGAGTTAGCGTGAAGGGGGTTTAGTAATTGGGGGGGAGGGGGGGGGATCAAAATTTCTTGTATCTTTGGTCGAACTAAAAATGCTGCCTAAGAAATATTAAATAATAGCAGTTGGCGTCGTCTAAAGCGCGCGTGTAATTGGCCATCTGCAGGATGAATGGGGTCCCCGTTGTTTGCCGAGTGAAGTGAAAGGGTGGCTGCTGGAGATTCAAATGGAGGATGTTAAGGATGACAGAGTCGAGTGAGAATGACCGATCATTAATGTATTTCCTGTGGCTGTGCCTGTGGTATGTCGCACGGTGGTGCATCGTATGTGAGTCTAATATGCGCGAACAAATGGAGGACGTGTCGACGCAATAACCATTTTGCATTGTATCAATGAATCTGGTGCGGTGAATTAATTTACGTGGGTCGTTGCGGCTAGCGAGAAAGTTTTTGATTTCAAAGTAGGTGTGCGCAAAGAGGGTGCAACTACTGTGGCTCCGTCGAGCGTCGCGACGCAAGGAACATAAAGAGTGCTGAAATCAGAATGGTGGAAGGAAATCGAGTGGAGCGAGTGTGAAGGAAATTATGTTGCCGTACGAGAGAGAGAGAGAGAGACGCAAGACGCGCGGGTACAGAGCGCTGGCTGGCAAGTGGTCGAGGGGTCAAATTCGAATCGGACAAGTGGAGCCTCCGGACCGGGTCGAGCAGCGTCAAACGTGTCGACGATGTTCCACCTGAGACGAACAGCCGAGTCTCCTTGGAGTCTGCACACTTGCCCCAGTGCACGTGAGCGACGAAGCCTCAGTCCAAAATTTCCAGCGTCGCGTTGTCGTTTTTCTCTGTGGTAGCGAATTACGTGAAATTCGGCAGGATTACGTTCCTCCGTAATTGACGAATGGCGTCGGTGCGCCGGGGGAACCGTCGAGTCCATTAACGGGGATGCGTTTAGTTTAATGAAAATAAATCGCACTTGAAGGCAAAGAAGAGTAATTCCGCATGCGGTATATGAGTGTGTGTGTGTGTAAGTGCGAGAGAGTGAGGAGACGATGACTGTCCCTTGAGTCGGTTATACATGTGTTCATGATTGAATTTGCGTGGTGAAAATGTTAATTGTGCAAATAACTGCGAAAGAGATTGTATAGACACGCACGCGGAGTCATTGTAATCTAATAACAAATCAATTACGTACACCGGTACACATGCTACAGGATCTTACGTACACACGACATATATTTTTTTCATTTCAATACTATAAATACATTCGACTTTCTTGTGAGAAATTGCGAAGCGCCGTATGACGGAGTCAAGCAGAACTCTTGTGCCATATTTAATGAATCTTCGAGTCTCGATGCTTCTCTCGTAGATAGTAGAACACTCGTAGCATATAGGGTGCACTATAGAGGCCTCGGAGTACGTTGCAGCACTTTGCAGATTGGAGCTCCCATGTCAGGACGACATGCGTTATTCTTTCTGCGGCATGACCGCACCTTCCTTACGCGCATAGTATGTACTACTTCTATTTCTCTCTCTCTCTCTCTCTCTCTCTCTCTCTCTCTCTCTCTGACTCCATCTTTCATTCATTTCTCTAGTCTCCGTTATCCTCGCCTTCGTAATACGAGCATGTGTGGCGCAAGAAACAAGAAAAGAAAATCCGATCGACTAAAATGTTTGGCAGATCTCATTTTGAGATCCTCCTGGAATAAAAGATTTTAATTGTAAATCGACAACTTCTTCTTATTAATTGTTATGCGGTCAAAGGTCATGGAGCTCCTTCTCCTCTGTTGTCTCTCTCCAGCAGCTAGTGACGACTCTCTAGCAGCCGAGACGACTCGGCTTACCCGGCAGTGCTGGCAGCGCCGGCAGTCCGTCTGTCAACTTGAGAATCGCATTTATTTCGTATTTATTCTGATGCGAGTTACGTCGTCGTGCGGACTGTTCTTCCCAGGTTCAACGAAAGTTTTCTCTGTCTCTCGATCCTCCCGACACAACCAAAATTCATCGCGCTGCGATTGCGAATTGCTCCTCACGGCCTACTGGTTCAATGCTCAATATTTCGAGAGCGAGAAATCAAGAAATTCTCCGGGCAATTACAGGAATTCTCGAAAGATTTACCATTGAGATTCTAACGATAAATCTTCCTTAAATTGTTATATAATTGTTACTGGAACTTGTTGCGTAAATTCCGACTGTTGCTTCAACCAATCGCACCTATACATTTTTCTCCATTCAATATTCCGGTTACATGTCCCAAACTCTTATTATCTTTCCAACTGCAAGCATGACCGTCTTCTATGCCCGACTACTTCCTTTTTTTAGCCTTTTATTTTTCTTCGCTGTCGTCCGCGTGTATATGATTCTTTGACAGTGAAGCAGCAGAAGACTTCGAAAGGGGAAAGACTATTGCGAGATCGGTCGACTTGAAATTTCGTTAGATCGTATTCCTGCGCGTACCCACACACGCACCTTCAAGAAGCCGAACGTCATGTGTCAGCAATGGCCCTAATCTCTTGAAAGCAGCCTTAACCCAATTCAATTATATCGTCGACTATAGCGCTTGCTTTAAACCCTCGAGAATCTCTTACGTCCGCCCAGGCGACTCATCCTGTTTCTTCTGGGCAATCCCTTTCGTATCTGGTTTGTTTATTTTTTCCTATCAGAGCTTCTACCGTTGCCGTGTTGCTTGAAAAGCATAACGCTATAGAGGCGAGAGCGTCCTTCGCCGTATCCCATAGCGTGCCATTCTGTCGCCCACACTGCCCACACTCGAGGCTGTAAGAGCCGCATTTCCCGCAGCCATGGAAGAGGGTTAATACATGTCGCCTGACGTTCTTCTAAGGTCTCCCAGAGGTTTCGGTATTGTGAAAGCGGCCGAGGAGTCCGAGTATGCACCCGCCGGATGACAACCCCTCGCTGGACGGGAGCGGCAAGCCACGAGTTACAGAGGACGATGTGAGTAGATCTCTCCTTAATTTCTTTCGTGAAAAATCTTTCACTTTTTACTCGTACTTTTGTTCACTCCTTCCGAAATCTACGCGGCATTGTTGATCAAAGTCCCCCGTGCGTGCCTGTATCTGTGTCTCAGGATAGCTTCGATCTCGACGATCTTTTACCAATCGTCGGAGAGTTTGGCCGCTATCAGAAGCAACTCCTCTGGTTCGTGTGTCTGCCGGCCTGTCTGCCCTGTGGATTTTGCGCCTTTAATCAACTCTTCATGGCAGACACGCCGCCTCACTGGTGCAAAGTCCCCGGACTCGAGGGGCTGGATCCTTCCGGAAGGAGACGACTCGCTATTCCCAATGAGGTGCACGTGAGACCCCTTACGTCCCTCGCTCGGGACAGACACGTTTGATACGGTTGGCCATCCAGCTACCCAGCTACCCAGCTACCCAGCCGTGTCGCAAATCACTCTCGCACGCTTAACGCACTCGTAACCCAGAGCCTAAGGACCATCCTTTCATCCTTTGAACTCGCTTGCCCTCCCTCCATCCGGCAATTTCTCGTAGTTTTCACACGAGTTATCTCTCGCGGCAGGATGCCAATGGAACGTTCAGCCAGTGCACGAGGTACGACGTCGACTGGACCGATCCTGGGATGACGACGGTGGATCAACCTCTGGAACCGAATTCATCCTGGCCCGTGGTACCTTGCGATCATGGCTGGGAATACGACATGTCCGAGGTTGTCTCTTCGATCGTGGTTGACGTACGTCCTTCTTCCTATTACCTCGTCTTGCCCTCTAGACGCACAGTAGTGTAACGAGACTTCTCTACGTGTTGCAGTTTGATCTTGTGTGCGAGCACGCAATCTACCCAACCGTAGGATTGGTAGCACTGAACACCGGTGGACCGATCGGCGTCTACCTGTTCGGGACGCTCAACGACAGGTAATCTCGATCAGGCACCGGCGACCACTCGCAGCTCCTCCAATCGGCAGCCACTAATCTTCATTGTCCTGGCAGAATAGGGCGAAGACTCTCGTTTTTCACGTGCTTGGCGACGCTGATAACCGGGGGCTTCCTCACTTCAATCTCAAACAGCTTCTGGACTTGGGCTGCCACGCGGATGATTGTCGGACTGACGATTCCCGCGATCTATCAGATACCATTCATCATCTGTAAGCATATTCCACCAAAGTTCCAACTTATGCGCATCTCGAGCCTCTGCTTTTACTCCTCTTTCTGTTTCCAGCTTTGGAACTAGTCGGCCCGAATTACAGGTCATTCGTCACCGTGATGACTTGCACCTTCTATACGATGGGACTGTGCATGCTAGCTGGAGTGACCTATCTCATACGCGACTGGAAGACCCTGGCTATCACTACCAGCGCGCCATTTCTTCTCTACTTTCTCTACTGGTGGTTGGTCCCATTTTAGTTGACAATAATTTCGTTTCATATCCACGAATCAGTGTCTAATATCCATCCTGATTGAAGGTTCTTGCCAGAGTCGCCAAGGTGGCTGCTGGCGAAAGGACGCTTGGAGGAGGCAAGTCTAATTCTAGAAAGACTTGCCCACGTTAACGGCAAGGAATTGCCGTCATCCTTTACGCAAAAGCTGCGACAACGGATGACAATGTCGAGAACGAAAAGTGAGGAGGAAAGACTCCGCAATGGACCGGGAGTCTTGTCGCTTTTCAAGACGCCAAATATGCGACTCAAGACGTGTCTCATAACCTTGAACTGGTACAGTACGACCGAGTGCGAGCAAGTGCGCAACTGCTTTTTTTATTCAATGTCCACTCGCTCGATTAACGATTCCATTGTCGGTGCACAGGTTCGCCAACAATATGGTTTACGTAGGTCTGTCGTACTATGGCCCGGCACTGGGTAACGAGGAACACTTGAGCTTCTTCTTCTCTTCCTTTGCCGAAATACCAAGTTACTTGGCCTGTTGGATCGTCATGGACCGGTGGGGACGTCGCTGGCCCCTTTGCCTATGTATGGTACTCGCTGGCGTCTCCTGTATAGCCACAGTTCTCCTGCCCTCTGGTATAAGACAGATTTTTCTTTTCTTCTCCGGGTCGCCATTAGCGACTCGGTACTCACGCTGAAAACGAGAAAGACTAATTCGCGCCATCGCGCTATTCCTTTGCAGACGCTGTCATTGCTACATTGATACTGTTTTTACTCTCAAAGTCGGCCATATCAGCTTCCTTTCTGATCATCTATCCATTCGCGGGCGAACTCTATCCCACGCAATTGCGCGGTGTCGCCATTGGATTCTCAGCATATATCAGCGGCTTGGGACTCATTATTATACCATTTGTCACTTATCTAGTAAGCACGCTTAAATCTTTACACATGTGTTTATCGAGCTTGAATCGAGCGCTTAATCTCATGATAATTTATTGAAATCTCTACCTTCTCTCAGGGAAGAGACAACTTGGTATTGCCTCTGGTGATACTCGGTGTAGTATCTGTAATCGGTGGATTGTCAGGTTTGCGATTGCCAGAAACATTGCACCATCGTTTACCGCAGACCGTGGAGGAGGGCGAACTCTTCGGGAAGGACTGGACGTGTGCGGATTGCATACGCTGCGTCCCAGCAAAGTAAGTAGACTTGTACAAGTATTTCAATACAAGTACTTTTTTCTTTGTCTTTCTCTTGTCGAGTACGCCAAAAATTTTGCAGACCCTCCTCGGCGACGACTTCGTACGAGGATCTGTCGGCGCGCGACACAGTGGAGATGCACGAAGTTCCGGAAGAACCTCGACCAGAGGAGCAACGTTCTGCAGCTAGTGTTCGACGTCTCGTTCGTCAATCAAGCGTAATGGATACTCAAAGAGATTCAGACGGTTCCATAAAAATGACGTACTGGTTTTAGGATAATATAGGTGGAGCTCGAATAAAATGATTCGTTCCCAGAGTGTCGCGCCGACTCGCTCATTAATTATTTAGACAATAAGTGTAATATAGGTATTTATGCATTAAGAAATTCCCCGTGACTTCGAGATAATTTTATAGGTATATTGCGCTCGGGTACCCTCAGTTTTATTGTTCGTCTCACCGGTATACAAAATAACGGATAATCATAATCATACGGGGAAGTGCGCTGGTAACAATACAGTTAAGGTTTGAGATAAGCTATCTTGCCCCATCCGTTCCCCTCCCCGCCGTATCTCGACGAATTATGGCGGATATTATCTCGTCACAGACGCGTGGTCCTGTTGTAGCAGCTGGAAGAACGTCAAGAGATAAATCGTATCGATTACCGTCGATCGTATTTACGATCTTTCCGTTTGACATATTCATACATGAATCTTATAATGGATTTAATTGACGATTGCCCGTACTTCTTCGATATCAAGTTGTACGCAATCACGCACTAGACGATCCCTACCTTTCCAATAGTCGCCGCTTAAGTTCGGGAGGATAAGCGACGTATATGTAACCGTCCGGTGCATCGGCGCTCGCCGGAGACACATCGATCTCCGATTTTCCTCTTATGTCATCCTTTCCGTCGCCATAGCAATTGGAATCGCGGGAGGATGAGCCTGCGTGATCATTACGGACATTATAATGGGACTCTCTTGAAGCGCCATTGCCTCTACTTTCCTCCGCGGAACTGAAAAACCCAAGACGTTATTCTGTTCTGCTGCTGCTGTATCGCGCTATCCTATTGTACATTAGTCGCGTCTATTTACTTGAATAAAACCCAGATGACGTAATAGCAGACGAACATCCCGAATAGGAGAATCAGGAGGAACGTTATCAACAGGTACCAAGGAGTGTGACGCTGTCTTTTGGTGTCTTCCCAATATCGGTCGCAACTCAAGTACCAACAGATGGCTCTGTTCATTTCGGCTAATAAAATTGACTAGTGAGTACATATTTTGATGCTGCCGATAAACAGTGAAACTCGCAAGTACCTTCGATATCTTGAAAATCTCGCAAGGACAGATTGGTGAGTAAGCCCGCGATGCAGTCACGAACTAGGACCTGGAAGGAAGATCAATGAGAACTAATGGTCACACCTGGAGCACCTGAGATTGATTCTAACGGACATAATCGCGTAAGGACTTACTTCGCACTGGACTTTCAGTTTCTGTAAATCCTCCTGCTTGCAGTTTGACTTGAGCTTTCGCAACTCGAAGGCCTTGTCACGCATTTTACGATCAGAACCAGGGGGCAGCGCCGCCTCCACCAGGCTGTCATCGTCTTCGGCATAGAGATCACCATCGTCCTCGTCCTCGTCCTCGTCCTGGTCCTGGTCCTTGTAACTTGCGTCCGCGTCACCATCTTCGCCGTTACCATCGCCATCGTCATTGTCGCAGGCGTCGCTGCTCTTGTTGTCCGAACCGGTGATCCCTCGGCGATATCCGCCGTCGAGCGAGGAGCCGCCCTGGCAGTACTGCTGAAAGCTCTCGTGAGCCGAGCCGTCGTCCCCTGATATATAGAGACTGTCGCGATAGGTTTTGGCCAGGTCGCGCGACTCGATGGGCGCTGCGACGGAGGTGCGCTGGCTCGAGCTCTCCTTCCACACTTGAATGTCCGTGTTGAGAGGGCCGGAGTCCTCGGCAAGGGAGCTCTCAAAGTCCCGCGTGCCAAACACGTCGCACCTCATGATGTCGCAGTAATCAGCAAGGCACACGGCGTCCTCGGCCTTCCGTTACATGATCATGTAACGTGTCATGTATCAGAGCACAATGGTGCAGCACCATAGAAATAGGAAGGGGGCCACTCACCGTATTGACATTACTTTTGTGTCTGTTATCGAAGTGAGCGTCCAGGTGCTTCTCCGCGTAGAAGGACTTGCCGCACAGGCCACAGGTCCATTGAGACGGCCTGTGTTGATGCTTTGCAGCCTGCTGGGGATAAAAGACGTCGCGGCTCTTGTGAAAAGGACATTCCAAAGGCAGTTCCACCTGATACTTTCTCAGGATTGGTATCCACTTCTGAAAGATTGACCGTCAGTCATGATAATATATTTTTTATTTTCTGTTTTCGTCTATCCGTTAGTGCGCCCCCGTGCACCGTGCTTCCCCCGCATCACTCGTGATTGACTTACCTTTTGGACTATCCTCCTCACGACCGAGGCCCGATCCCGATGGCATGATATCTTGAAGACGCTTGGTCCTGGCCAGGGTATCACGGACAATAGCAGCACGGCCAAGATCTGCACTCCAGATAATGAAACTAGTATAGATCACATAATACTACATGTCCCGCTTCGTCCTCGATACACCGTACTCTGTATATTGATTATTCCGAGTTTCCGACAGACGATTGCGGAGCGGCTGGTATCCTGCACTGCGTACGTAACGCGATCTATGGAACAGCACTCTCGCGTACCTGATATTTCGACTGTTTACGCGGTGCAGGTGCTCGCCGTGTCGTACGCGTCAAATAATAGAGTGCTCTTTCAGGATGCAATAATAATTACCTCGAAGTAAAGGGGTTGGGTCTTCATTCATAGCCTAATATTCCTCGCTAAAGTGATTCACGCAAAGGGCACGCTCGCAAGCTTTATTTTTTCAGAGGTCCGCGCTGACCTGCGCCTCCAGACGCTACGAAAAATGTGGTGGACGACTAAGGACGTCAGAGACGTGTCGGCGTCGTCGCTCTACGAATTTTCACGGAGGCTCATCGATGATGGCGCGCAACCGCACATGAAAATGAGAACGTGCGAGTCCTGGCGCGATTTCATTGCAATATCATATAGCGTTGTGTGTATGTATTGTAGATCATACCATATGGTAGGTCAAGCCAAAGCAACAATCTGTAGTACAATAACGTCCATCATTCTTTTCTCTGACGGCTGGTAGCGAGAATTCGCAACAAGCATTCAAGAATGCTCCTTAAATGATTCGCTTCTTGTATAATAACGATGCGATTGGTTAACTGTATTTCTCAATGTTTGTATCATCCTTCCACACTGCATTTTTCTACTACGTGTTTCACCTGGAACTTATAAATACCATGCACAATCGGTTGAAAAGGCATTATCGGATCATGGAGTTATTATCACGCTAATGCTCAAAACTTATGGTCGCTTATTTATGCTCGTCGAAGCTTGCCCCTGAGGTATGTGCGTATGAATGGCTTTGTCTTTAGACGAGAAATAGTCGTAGAAGATAAAATGTTGCGAAAAAGAAATTAAGGATTTTCTGCGCTTGCTAGTGGTCATTATTCTTTTTCTTCTTCTTCTTCTTTATGTTATTAATGTCATTATTCAATGGCGTAGGTCTTACTTATTGAATATTCAAATTGTACTGGAGCAAATTTCCAAATGGGACAGTATCGTGTATCTCGACTGAACTCAAAAAAACAGGGTCCAGTGACATTCGCCAAACGTGCGTTAGAACATAAACTGTCGACCAATGGTACAATGCGTATATAGGAATTTACCTTGTGCTATTGGTCGAGAGTTGCGTTAAAATTCATGGTTGACGATGTGACTGTGCCCTAAACCATTGGTTCCCTTGAAAATCTTCCGTTGGAGCTGACCAATAGTAATGCTTTATTCAGCACGCTACAGAAATGCCGATTCTTTGCTCATGTCACCGTCCTTGGAATCAGATTGGAATAGTAGTCATCTGCAGTGTCTACAGTGGTCTACAGTCGTCGCAGCTCGAAGCTAGTAGCTTCGTTGGCCGTATTAGCAGTTGTTAGTTCGTGACGGAAGGCACAGTAGTCAAATAAGTGTAGCTTGTCTGGTAGCTTGTCGAAGCTGCTTAGTGTAGCTTGGTGTACCTGATGAAGCCAGGTGAAGCTCAGATAGTGTACGGATTGCAGAGCAGTGTACGGCGTGTAGAGTGCTCTTTAGTTTACACTGTTTATGAGCTGCATGAAACTTCTATTTTTCAAGAATCTCATTGAATACAAGAGGATTGGTAATGCACGCGAATACCTCGCTTAGACGATAGTGTTGACGAGAAAGCGGACCGTCGCCCTCAAACAGATTCAGACGTTTCTTTTTATTGAAACCCTCTGATCGCACCTCGAACGCTAAGAAAATGTCTTTGCCCGGTGTTGATGCTACAGTTAAGTCTCAACTGAAGAATGAGGAACTTCCAGACGGTGAGCCAAAGCATGTTGACAGTAGATTCAGCAGAGTTTCCGACGGGGAGAAATCGAAATTGCCGAAAAACGAAGAAAGGACATCCGAAGAGGAAGGAAAGCCTGACACTCGTAAATCGAAGCTGTCCTCTGCATCAGACGTTGCAAAGATCAGCAAGAGCGACACTGGACAGGACGGAGTAATTGTAAAATGACAAGAGTGAAAAAAACATTTATATTGATGTACTTTTTCTTAAAAGACATTTGTCTCTTGCAGAATTCCAGTACACCGTCGGACCTTTCCACTGGAGCTAATAGAGAACAAGCAAAAACTGATAGCAGTATGGACAACACAGCTTTAGTGGCTGAACATTACAATTCCCTCGAAGAGAAAGGACTTTCTCAAAGATCTCAGAGTCGCATAATATTTATGAGAAATTTTAACAACTGGATTAAGAGCATGCTCATAAGTATGATTCATCTGTGATAGAATCAACAAATCCATATTCCCGATAGTACATTTTGCTTATATTGTTTCCTACTTGTTTCTCTTTTCTCTGAAATTACAGACGAATACCTTGGAAAGGTACGTCAGGATAAAAGTCATGGTGCCCCTTTGAAGGTCCTGGATATGTGCTGCGGAAAGGGAGGAGATCTGCTCAAGTGGAGAAAGGCAAACATAACACATTTAATCTGTGCCGACATAGCAGAATTATCTGTTGAACAATGCCAGACAAGATATAATGACCTGGTTGGTAGGAACACCAGTGACCGTGGATTTGCTCCCGTATTTACAGCCGAATTTATAACTGCTGACTGTACAAAGGTATCTATACATGGAGTGTTTCTATGCAGGCACGGTATATCTGTGTTCCGTTCAGAGTTTTTCTATACGCAAAATTGATGCTGCCCAACATTTTGCATGAGGATGGAGATCACAGCCCGCTAGTTATCGTCAGAGATTTATCGTCCTGCTTGAAATGCTCCTCAATATCTAAAATCCACTTGGCAATGGAAAGCCGTGATAAAGAGGTGTTTCAGGTTCGTCTACGAGAAAAGTACAAAGATGCCAGCGTGCAACTTGATTTCGTCAGCTGCCAATTTGCGTTCCATTACAGTTTTGAGAGTCTTCAACAAGCTGAGTGTATGCTGAGAAACGCGAGCGAGAGTCTCAGGCCTGGAGGTTACTTCATAGGAACGATACCAGACGCGTACGATTTGGTGTATGTTTTATGGTATCCTAACTCTTTTGACTTTAATATGAGAGCAGCGCCATTAAGTGTATTTGATAATCAACAGTTCTCGATGGCAAAAGTGCGAAGGCAACAAGTTCGGCAACGACGTGTATAGCGTCGAGTTTCAATGCGAGGAGAAGACTAAGCCACCATTATTCGGTGCCAAGTATAATTTCCATTTGGAAGGTGTAGTCGATTGCCCGGAATTTCTCGTGCACGTACCCACCCTCTGTAAATTAGCTGGAAAATTTGGCCTTGAATTAACCATGTTTGACAGGTGCATATTATCCTAGCCCTTTCTACGAATTTATAATAATGCTTATATCGGTTTTTGTAGATTTGAAAACTTTTACGAGCGGATGAAAGACGAAGGCAGATCGCTTCTCGGTAAGATGCAAGCTCTGGAGACGTATCCACCGTATCACGAAGCTCCTCTGCTTGGTCAAAACCCACAGGATTATCAGCACGCGATTCAGTATATGCAAAATTCGACGGGTCATCGCAAAATTGGTACGCTCTCTCAATCGGAGTGGGAAGCCACCTGTAAGTATTCAATCGTAAAATTTCGTAGGTGCCAAATCGTTCTGTGACATGTCATGCAGATAATTGTCTATTTTTTAAAGCTCTTTATGCCGTGTTTGCCTTTCAAAAAATGAGAACTACGTGGAACGCGGATGGGAAGCCGGAATACGTGAAGCTGTGAAGCCCTAAAAAGATGATCACTTTTGTGAGTGTATGTGCGCGTGCGCGCGCGCGCATGGATGTGTGTGTCATGAACGAGAGAAAAAGGGAGAGAAAGAGAGAAGAAACGGGGAATCATGGGGAGAGGGAGCCCCATGGGACTAGTAACACGCGCTGTGAAAGCAAAGTGTACCTATCATGTGCGGTCGTGAATTTTAAATTGTACAGACTATTTTGTTACTGTAAGAGTTCATAGACAATTAAATATAGTATATATTAAGAATCAACCGGATTTTTACAGAACAAATTTTACTTTATTTGTTTATGTCATTTACCATTTTTTTCTTTCACAATAGTTCAATTCAAAATCGTTACATCATTTGACGTCTCTGCATACGATTATTAATGGTGCCCATAAGTAACGACGACAGAACATTTTCGGTCCGACAAACTATGTATGAAAAAATAAAATTACTACAATTTTTCAATACAATCTATATACGGTGTAAATTAATGATACTGTGCTTTATCAGGACGCATCGTTTCGCAGGTGAATCCATTGCCTACAGGTTTTGGCATCCTGAATCGTTGTTTCGGTAACGAAATTCTTGCATCATCATTCATTCCATTATCCTCAAAGCAATGTATCCTTCTCAACGAATGCTATAAGAGCTCAGTAATCTAATGTTTATCTGGATTTGTACGCACATCGACTTTCAACGACGCTTACTTCCTTTCAAGTCTTTCCAGTTGGAATCATTGATTAACAGTATTCTCATTTCGCGCTACCTTTTTATGATTGAAGGGGCGGCATTTTGTGAACATTAAGAGTTTTACTTATTATACGCAGAAAGTGACAAAAGTTGGTAGAACGTTTAAAGCAAATATCGTGTTATGGATGCTGGATGCTCCGACTGACTTTTGGTTATTTATATTGTACATATAGAGTCGTAGAGGACTTTCTTACGCGAGATCATTTGTGTTAGAATTATGCACACATCGTATTTTAATTTATCTATCTTAAACTCTTCAATAAAATTCATGGTTCTTTAACGAAAGGTTTTTATTAACGAAAGTAGTAAATAGTAAAATTTTTACAAAGATTTTTTTCCTTAAGCGGAGTCGAGAATACATTTTCGACTCGGATGTCTTCTTCAAGTTTTGGATTAATCCTTGCAGGCTGATGTCGAAATCAATGTAAATCTTGTGGAATTTGTCCCTAACATTGCTAAGAAAAAGAGTCTCTGTGAAAATCATGATATTTACATGATTTTCGTTAATATTTTATTCGCATGATAATGAGGGGACATCAGTGCCTGCTTTGATCTTTTTCTCGACATGCATTCGACAGCGACAGACTGATACTCTCTCGAGTACAGGAGTAAGACAATTGAACAATCCTAGGACAGACGCCACATGAGATGCCAGAAGACGCAAAGCTACGCTGCACGGCGGTGCGCGCGGAAGAAATTTAGCGGTGAATACAAGGAGTACGAGAAAAACAGGAAGCCAGAGTGGGCGGAGCAATAGCGGACATGCGCACTCGTGCTTTTCTGGCACTTAGACGGTCGAGCGAGCGTTCTGCAGTCTTGCGGAGAAGCGAGCGAAGTAACTGGTGTGCGTGTCCTCCTCGGTGGTTCTCGGTGTTAGCTGTTAGCTCTCACTGCCGGAGTCTATCAGTTACGGTCATACGTAGGAAATGGAGCTCGAACAGGCCGTTCCGCGGCCAAATTCCGAGACGGTAAGTGGATATTTACGACGTATTTGCGATGGCGCGTCTGCCTAGGTACTCAGTTTTTTGAAAAACCACGACATTCGGGCACTTTCCTCTTGGTAAGTGCTTCGGGCAGGGACGCGAAATTTTTCTAAGTCCCAAAATGGCGTCTGCGGCTAAGTCCCTACGTAGCCTTCGGAACACGATGCAACTTGTGGGCTCTGTGACCTAGAATTTAACAGGCAACCTTCATCAGACGGTCACATATGTTTCCCTCTGTATTTATGCCTCTGTCTGTCTACTTTCTTTTTTTAGGAAAAGCGGGCTAAGGAGAACAGCAGTGCAGCCGGGAATCATGGAGGTAAGCCGATAGCACTTAGGCATTCGGACTTCGGTTAAAGGTAGAAGCTATGCTCGAAAGTGTAAGTCCGCCACGCAGAGTCTGTTCACGATGAGATCAATGTTTATGCAGGAAGGTCGAGAAAAGCTTGAGACACGTGTTACAACCTTAATGATGAAGTCTGCCTTCCGGATTTTCTTTACTTTTTCATTCTTCCCCCTCCTGCTTTTTTCTTTTTTTTCATTTCTCTCTTGATGCCTTCTCGTCGAGACGCATTCCCCGATGATTCTTTTGGTTCTCTTTTTGACGAGTTGATTTATCGTTACACGAGTTTCATACATTTTACACGAATGGTCTGATATACCGATAAGTACTTATGGTTTTTCATGCTCAACGAGTGATTCTGCTATGCTGTTCGAGCCGAATAAACAGAGTCAGCCAGATAGAGAGAGAATTAATTTTTTTGTTTTCACTTCGAAATAAATTCATTTTGGCAGTTGACAGTCGACTGGATAGTTCTAATTCTAATAGTACTGTAAATGTATTCCGACATAAGACTATTTTTGAGAACCCGTTTCTCGATTGCTTGCAATCTAAATAGCGCCTCCAAAAGATTACATAGATCTCGCGCTATGTCTACATATATTATATGTTTTCGCAAAATTTTACACAGCTGTCATCTCCTTTTCGGAATACAGATTTAAATCTACCCTAGAAGCCTACTTTTCCTTTATCCCTGATTTTGAAAAACTACTTCACGATTACTGTCGTATACGTACGGCTAGTTTTATGAAGTTCTCATGCATTTTACAGATTACAGAGATATTACAAGATGCTCTGCATTCAAATGACATGAAAATTCTAATGACGTACTTTATCTTGTAATATTGATCTAAAATCTTAATGCTGACTATTACGTAGTGATAATAATGATGTTGTACGAGTGACAAATAAATACATAATTTGTCCCAGATGCTCACATGAATGGCATGTCCAATGGGTTCGATAGAAGGAAGGAGCACAGATCAGAGCATAGGGACAAGGAAAAGGAACGCTCCCATAAGTCTGAACATAAAGAGAAAGACAGGAGTAAAGACAAGGAAAAGAGTCATAAGAGTGAGCACCGCGACAAGGACCGGCATAAACACAGTTCTACCTCCAATTCCACCAAGGATAAGGATAAGCATGGTAGCAGCAGCAGTAGCAAAGATAAGGAGAAAAAGAGTAGCGGTTCATCCAGCAAAGATAGAGATCATAAGAGCTCCAGTAGCTCATCGGGAAAAGATAGGGATAAAGATAAAATCAAGGATCGAGATCATCATCACAAGTCAAGCTCCAGTTCAAAGGATAAGGATAAGTAAGGCAAATTTCTATATTTATTAGAAGAATCGAGGAGTATATGCAGCTATATAATGTACTTTTTGAATTTCAGGCATCATAGCAGCTCCAAAGACAAAGAGAGCTCTGGTAAGGACAAAGAGCGAAGCAAAGAGAAAGAAAAGCATAAACACAGTTCTTCGAGCTCAAGCTCGCGCGACAAGGAAAAGGACAAGAGCATATCGAAGGATAAAGACAAGGATCGTAAACACCCATCTGAAAAGGACAAAGACAGACACAGCTTGTCTCATTCCTCTTCTGACAAGGAGAAGCATCGATCGTCGGAAAAGGATAAGCATGGCTCCTCTGATAAAGATAAACATCGGCACGATAAGGACAGGGATCGTCATCGACACGATAAAGAAAAATGTAGGATATTCGAAAAATACGTAAATTATGCACTAACGATAACTCATGTTGGTATCAATGTCTTTTTACGAAAATTTGCAGCAAGGCATCGCGATGATAAGGATAGAAAGGACAAAATGAAAGAGGAACCGCGGATAAAGGACGAACCAGAAATTAAGACTGATCCTGAGAGACAGGAATTTGAACATAACGAAGGATTCAAACGTGAATTCAAGGAGGTACGTTTTGAAAGGCTTTCTCAAGAATCAGTCGTAAAAGTAAATGCCATGTTTCGATTGTATTAACAGGATCCCGAGGACGAGGATGATAGTGGAGGTGAGCAGCCTCTTTACATTAAGGAGGAGGAAGACGAGGAAGAGGGCCCATCTCAGGAAGTCGAAGATGCTAGTTTGGATTCAACCGATCTTAATGATACGCGTCTCTCCGAGCTTCACAATACCACGCTCAAATCAGAGAAAGACTCAGACGAGGACATGCCGTTGGTACGCAAATTCATAATGTACATTCTTTCAGATCTTGCGTGCCTGCAGTTGCGTAGGCACCAAGCAGTGGTAGACGCAGATAGCTGCGTAGGAATGCTTATCGAACAATCTTCACATCAATGGTCATTCTTTTATTCTGGCCATCGTTATTATTTCTGTATTTTGATGTCAAACTGTCCACATAAATTTGACGGTATCGAATTTCTTGTAACTTTCTGTCCGCGTACGATATCAATGCGCAGTGCAAGTACCGATTTTATTTTCATAATAAATATAACGAAATGGACGGTGACGCTAGGTACAGCTTAAATTCTTCAAAATTGTCCAACGACGAAGTCACAAAATCCTTTCTCTCCACTATAGTTTCTACAAGTTTTTGTAATTCTCGTGACATCGAAAACTATATTCAGGAACATGATCGCGCTATTTTGGTTCGTAGCAACTGCGCTCGAACGAAATACTTCATTATTTATTGACATAACATAACCAAAACTTTCTGAAACAGTACGCGAGAACATCTATGTCGTCGCCGACAATCAAGAGGAAAGTCGAGTCGACAGATGAGGAAGAAGATTTACCTTTGTCATCGCGCAAGAAACCCAAGAAGGAAAATATGAAGAAGAAGAAGAAGCGGAAGCATGCCGATGACGAGGATGTAGAATATGAGGAGGAGGAGGAAGAAAAGGTGAGCCACTTCGTTAGTTTAGTATAACCTCCATCCTTGTTTTTTTTTCCTACAATACCATGTCATTAAGATGAGAAGCTCGACTCGGAGACTTACCGATGGTACAACGGAAACGAGAAATAAGAAGAAAAAAGAAAGAATCCTAGATCCATAAAAGAGTGCTGTCTGATTTTAAGTAAATTGTCAAGATAAGGAGGATAATTCCTGTCACGCGATGCTTGAAATGACATCTCTTATTTGGAAATTACAATAATCGACGAGGAAGGAAGGACTTGGTACGATCTTTAATTTCTCTTTTTTTTTTAGAAGCCCAAGAAGAAAAGTTCGAAGGGCGTCAAAACAGAGAACACTCCAAGCCCCAGAAAAAAGAAGAAGGAAGAAGAAGCACAAGATGTTTGGAAATGGTAAGTGTTAAAGGCATTGAGGCATATTGGTTCAAGTCCCTTTGTGAAAGAAGTGGCAGTGTTGGCCCATTTTCAAAAGTGGGTAATCGGTTTGTTACTATCGCATAGAATCTGTCGCCAGAATTGTTTTCGCATCACTTTGTAATTTATCAACTATTTTGTATAAATCATTGATAATTATGAGTGACTGACCACAAATCTTGAGAACGGTGATGTATACCGCGTTTAGTCATATGTTATGTACTGAAATGAAAATATTTGTGATTGTTCGATTGTGACACAATGAATTGTCAGTCATGTAGCATATGTCTGAATTTTTATGATTTTATTAACATATAATCAGTTACATATTTCCGGATAGGCGAGTTAACATCACTCTTGTTCTAAGTATACTTTTCATAGAATATTCTTTTGACATGTATAATATCAGCAATCTGTCCGTGTTTCGGAGACAATTCTTACACATGAAAATAGCAGCAAACTGCAGCAAAATGATGACAATATTCCCCATGCCCTTTAAGGAGATTCAGTGATAGCACGTGACACAAGATAAAATTCTCCATTTGTTGTATGGAATAATGTATAACAAAATCTTTGCCTATGCAAAATTTTAATATGATTTACCGTATAGTTTATGAGATATAGAAAGTCTAAAAGTTAATTTTCACTATATAGATATATTTAACCTATAAAAATGAATAACTTTATGTTTGGTACAGTATAATGTAATGATTTTTTACTCAAATTATCATGGTTATCTTATATTTTCACTCATTTATTTTTTAATCAAAGATCATGGAATTTTTTTCACTATTTGTTTAACCCTTGCTTCCCTCGTACTATTATAATTATCATTACTGAACCACCTTAATTCGCAAAATCATTCAATCTTCGTTATACTTATATCTCTAGATAATTCATAGATGATATACCCATCAGAGATAACCACGTGGTTATATAACCTAACCTAACCAAACTGTGACCCTAACCTAATCAATCCTCGTAAAACTTTTCGTACCTCCTCTATGTTTGTAGTCTGGAAACGACGCGGAATCATTATAATGCGATATCTTTGGATCGCTGTCGTGTCAATGATTAAAATAGAATAAGTTCATTTATGGCGGTTGTCATTGATTTTGCAATCGTCGAAATAGTTAAGAGTATTGGACGAAAGTATCAGGCTCGTAGCATTGGCACATCGATTAGGTTATGTTTCTATGAGTGTACTGATGTTCATTCGTTTAGTGGGCGTATTAAGAAAGAGTGAGCGAACGATGCTTTGAATAAGAAAGAGCTAACGAGGATGCGAGTGTCCTGAGATACGAACTATAAATAATTATACTTTCAGGTGGGAAGAGGAGAAAAAGAACGATGGTACGAAGTGGAATTTTTTGGAGCACAAGGGCCCCGTCTTCGCGCCGGCTTACGAGCCTCTACCACCCGACGTTAAGTTCCATTACAACGGCAAAGAAATTAAGTTGAGCGAGGAGGCGGAAGAGGTGGCAACATTCTACGCGCGCATGTTGGATCACGATTACACCACGAAAAAAGTGTTCAACGACAACTTCTTTCATGATTGGCGCGAAGTCATGTCCGATTCCGAACGAGCAAAAATCGTGGATCTCAGTAAGTGTAATTTTAAGGAAATGCACGCGTATTTCGTGCAAAAGAACGAGGAGCGCAAGGCCATGTCGAAGGAGGATAAAAAGAAGATAAAGGAACAAAATGAACAGATACAGAAGGAATACGGGTTTTGCACCATTGACGGACACAAGGAAAAAATTGGTAACTTCAAGATTGAACCACCAGGCTTGTTTCGAGGACGTGGCGAGCATCCAAAAATGGGAAAATTGAAGAAAAGGGTCATACCTGAAGATGTGCTCATCAATTGTTCTAAGGATTCAAAGATACCGAAGCCACCGACGGGACACAAGTGGAAAGAAATCAGGCATGATCCCAATGTGACTTGGTTGGCATCGTGGACGGAAAATATTCAAGGCCAAGTCAAGTATGTCATGTTAAATCCCTCGAGTAAGTTGAAAGGAGAGAAAGACTGGCAAAAATACGAAACGGCCCGAAAGCTGGCGAAATCGATCGACAAAATTCGTGCCGAGTATCGGGAAGACTGGAGAAGCAAGGAGATGCGAATAAGACAAAGAGCGGTTGCGTTGTATTTCATTGATAAATTGGCTCTCAGGGCTGGAAATGAGAAGGACGAAGACCAGGCAGACACAGTGGGCTGTTGTTCGTTGCGAGTGGAGCACATATCTTTACACGAGCAGAAAGACGGAAGGGAGTACGTGGTCGTATTCGATTTCCTTGGTAAAGATTCAATCAGATACTACAATGAAGTGCCTGTTGAGAAGCGCGTTTACAAGAATCTTCAACTATTCATGGAGAATAAATCGCCAAGCGACGATCTCTTCGATCGATTGAATACAACTGTCATGAACAAACATCTTAACGAGCTAATGGAGGGACTTACTGCCAAAGTCTTCAGGACGTACAACGCGTCATGGACCCTTCAACAGCAGTTGGAGAAGCTAACGAATGCCGACGACACAGTTGCAGAAAAGATTCTCTCGTACAATCGAGCGAATAGGGCTGTCGCCATACTGTGTAATCATCAACGTTCAGTGCCAAAGACACATGCGAAGTCTATGGAGAATTTAAAGGCTAAGATCGATGCCCGAAAGGAAGCTGTTGCCGAGGCCGAGATGCAAGTGAAGGATGCTAAGCGCGATGCCAAGCACGGATCGGTTAAAGAGAAATTGTACGTCATCTTGTTCATATTACTCATGGTGTTGGAAGAAGATATTTCGAGAGTGGAATAAGCATGTGAAATTCTCTGTCGATAGGCTGTACGAGAAGAAGAAGAAGCAACTGGATCGACTGAAGGAGCAATTAACCAAGCTTGAAGTTCAGGCCACTGACAAGGAGGAGAACAAGGAAATTGCCCTGGGAACATCCAAGCTGAATTACCTCGATCCGCGTATCTCCGTTGCATGGTCAGTACGCACATGTTTCTTTACGTTTTCTTTTTTTTTTTTTTTTAATATAAAAAGTTTATAACAAATAACGAGCCATCACGATATGGATGAACGTTTCTCATCGTCTATGCAGGTGCAAGAAGTACGATGTGCCGATTGAGAAGATATACAACAAGACCCAGCGAGACAAATTTAGGTGGGCGATAGACATGGCGGGACCCGACTACGTATTTTAACCCCCCCGAACGTAATTCTTTTTGTTACATTACCTTGATCCACCCGTCTCTCATCTCTCCGCCGATTAGTGAATTTTACTTTTAACACAGAGAGAGTCGCGACAGGAGACTGTTTTTCTCCCCTTTCTTCTTAATTTTTTTTTCCTTTTTCTTTTCCTTTTACACCCGAGCTCGGGACTCATTGATGGTAACAAAGGAAGAAACATAAAGAAAAGAGAGGAGGAAGAAACTAAAGTGTGTACGTATTTTAAACTGACAGGCGGTGTGTACTGACTTTCCGTTCAAGAGACTTTATATCGAATGTAATTAGTATTTCCAATCGTGAATAATTCATTAGGCAATCGTGTTGCACAGAAATTCCAGTGATGGATTCTTCCGCGCAGGGCACAATAGAAAAATGAAATTGGCCGGCACGGATATTCAGGTTAGATTTGACAATTTTTAAGTAATAAGTAACGGGATGAAACCTTAATCAGATTAGATAGAGAATCCTCATGAGTGTGAATTGTATGAGAATAGCGTTGTAAATAGAAAAATTGAAGGTGAGACTCATTTGCTCTGCCTTGCGTAGAGGCTCGCCGACCCTGTCGATAAGTCATGGCGTACCGAGACGATCGTTCGTTCGATGTATACAGACTCCGCGTGCTTTAACTTATTTAATTTAATTGGATATTGTGACTTAATGACATATGGACGTGAATAATTGCCACGTGTTTAGGGTATCCAACGGGGCTGTTACATTTCGATGGGTAATTTTCCCTTCCTTTGTCTCGGTAATACCTGGCCTTCAAACGTTAAAGAATTACGGGGTTATCCAAAGATAACTCCTCGAAGAAACAGGCTACCACTCGTTGCGATTTCAATCTTATAGGAATCTAATTTTAGATTAAACTCACGTGAATGGAGATATGTGCTTTTAATCGTCCGTCGTGTAAGTACGTCACTCGCAAACGCACGTTACTAGCAATTATGTCAATGATGCGTTTCCGCAAGGATCAGTGTGTCCGAGGGATACATACAATGAAAAGTTGTAATAAATATTGGTTGGTACGTCTCATCGTAATCACGTTACTCTCTTTCGTTATTGCATGATATCGTGAAATGATGAATGACACGGCGGGATACTCCGATGTTTTTTTTTCGCGTTGGCAAAATTTTAAGCCACGATGTCATTTTACATGGCGCGCATTCGGATAATTCTTGCAGACGATGCGGAAGCTCTTATCACCGATGGCGCTACCGTATGTCGTCGCTTATTTCACTTTTCACTTTCTGTGCAAGAAATTTATAGAAATAATTTGACCGCGTGGGTCGTTTCGTAGCCATGGAAGCACAGCGGCAGAGTAATGTGTTCATCCTGAAATTGTGTGCTACGCGTGACAGGAGTATCCTGCGTTGATATTCAGAGTCCAGCTATCGACAGTATATTTAACCTCGGAATGACAATTATTCTGATACACTTATATCGTATGCACATAGGTATAAAAAATACATTTACACGGATAATTATATATAAATATATATTTAATAAAAAGAGGGAGCGATGCTAAAGTTAAAATTAATCTATAACAATAAAATGGAACGGTGGTTCTCGATGTATCATTGACAAGTGTGCGGAAAATGGAAGAAATTCATCTGGGGGTGGAGATGGTTATTCTCAAACAAGCTACGTGATAGTACACACAGTAATGTAACGTAACGTAGCGTGCGTGCGTCTGTTTCTACATGTTTTAATGGTCGCTAATACATGTTAACTTTGAGAAAACAGTAAGAAAAAACAATAAATTGCATTAATGGCACGAAAATCACTGTTCCGCTCGACTGCCAATTCGTAGATGATTCATCTAACAGTTAATCCGCCTGGCAAACTTTAGCAGGTCGGTTTCTCAAACTTATATGTGTATCACCTAGGTATTTTAGATTTTTATTAAAAACAAAAAAAAAAGTCTTAAGGAAGCATTTACATCGGCCAGACATTCAATGTCTCGCATATGAAATTTTCTGTACCTTAAGTGTATTTCGTTAGAGTGCACGGCAAACGGTGTTTGAAATAATTATTATCTGATGTATTATTGTGTGGCGGTATTATCAAGATATAGTTAAGCGCAAGAATTGAAACGAATATACGTGGAATACGAAGAGACGAGTAGGAGAAGAAGAAGAAGAAGTGAAGAAGGAAGCCGTGCACGTTCAGCGACCGTACAAGAACAGTGTCAAGAAACGACGATATCTCTAGATGTTCACGAACATTATAATTCTATTAGTGGTTAGAATATTAGTTGTTGGGCAAATCAGAGAGAAAACTGTGATGCGCAGCGCAGAGTTTGTTCGTCATAGCCGAACGGCTGACGGTGCGATGCGTTTATGTAGTTCCAACGCGCAACGAGCAACGAATTCTGAGCCGGCTGTCGTGTGTGTTTATATTAGGGTCGTTCAAAAGAAAAGTTACGACCAATAAAGCCATAAGGCAGCACCAGCAGCAGCAGCAGTAGAGTTTAGTTCAGATTAGTCGTGAACTGCAGCGGTAGATTTGTAAAAGCAATGTTGAATTGAGCGTCGTACGACGCAGAGCTCCGGCCTTCCGTTATTATTTTGCGTGTACACCTGACGTTTAAACGTTTTTAACAATTTGCAATTATTTGTCTTATCGCGTACGGACTATCTCGTTCGCCGGTGCACAAACTGTGCCTGCACAAAACTTCTCGAAATGCGTGTGTTTTTTGGGGACAATGTCGTTTGTGTACAGTACAGGAATAAGAATAAAACAAAAGAAATACTTAGTACAGAATCGAACTTGTGTATTTAATTGAATCAACACCATTCTCTCTTCTGTGACATGTTCCTCGGAATAATCTGCCGCATCTCTCTCTCTCTCTCTCTCTCTCTCTCTCGCTGTGTGCTTGTATAAGCGGCAGGTACTTTTCTTCCAGTCCAATCAAGATCTTTCCCCATTATTCGCTGGACTCGTCTACGTTCACGAGTCTACGATTGAACGTTAGAGCGTTGGCGTATGTGGCGTTAGACGGTATAGGAATAAATTATCGAAACGTTTCGCCTATACTTCTGGTAATGATTGTAATAATCGTAATAATAGTGGTAATCGGCGTGTAATAATAAAAATAGCGTAATGTTAATAAATATTAAATAATGTAAAAACTCTAACAAACATAACAGATCGTAAAGATAATAAGTTTAAGAAAGCTTCATTCCGTGACATAGGGCAAAGGTTCTCTTAAGTATCAAGTGTGCATGAATTATGTGTGCGCTTAGGTGTCGTTAGATCTAGAGCAGAGTGCAGCTAATATATATTGGGAGGGGGAATTCCTGAAGAATGTCACGGAATGAATAACAAATAGTTGGAGAAAAAGCGTAAAAGAAGTCGAAGGAATAAATAGATTACAAAAAGACGAAAACCCATTACGACCGCGAAAAAAGTTACAATCAATTTTTAAATACTTGAGCGCTACGCAAGTAATCTCTGATCCCTAGTTTTACGATAGTTCGGGGTATCTGTGTAGAGAACGTGTCTTCCGTCAATAATGAAATCACCTAGAGACGGATAATGAATTTTTACGATGCATTAAATTTGCCAGTTTAATCTTTACTCGCGTTAAAAAGTGTTTATCTGCGTTGAAAAATTGGAGGAAGGCCTCCGACGAGTGCAGACCGATGCCTCGGAGAAAAGGAAAGAATCGACTCACGGGACAATACATCACAATACACATTGTATAGTTAAGTATATGTATAGGCACTTGGGACTTGCAAGGAGACAGATAGAATCGATCGAGAGTGATTTATCACAACAGCAAACACAAAGTAACGAGTATTGTGACGTGGGATTTTTGGACTCACGGTGACATGGCGATTCCAGCTACCAATTCGGATAACGTTTTAGCTTTCTGGTTCCCTTCGAGTCCGCCACCCTGCTTACAAGTTACGCTCCCGGATTGATTAGTATAACAGTTATGCGAATGCTCTCGAAACTTTTGTTATTTGATTGAGGTCGAGGTGCTCGAGAATCTGCCGTGAAGAGATAGACTCACGAAGTACCGAGTTGCCCGGCAGAAATACGCCCTGTGTCCGACGGAGACGTCTTGACGAACCGACGGAGGTCCGGATCAGGTACCGGCGCCCCTTTAGAGATAGATGTAGTTCTGGTACGATTAAAGTCAGGGGAGCTAAAGATTAGCGGTCTGGCTGTCGGCCGACGTCCTGGGGAAGCGGCGCCCGTGGAGGATATCCCGGTTTGCTACGTACCGATTCGCTAAGGAACGCTCTTGATTTAATTTAAAGGAACGACTCGAGGAAAAGGACAAGAGTAATCAGATGATTAGTTCTCGAATTTGGCATTTGGCTATTGTCAAAGCAGTCTGTCTCGGAGCGCCGACCGAGGTGTCACGAGCTGGCTCGCGTTCCCGCGCTGTCTGCCGATAGTTTTTCTTTACGGTATCGAAAGCTCTCGCTACTGTAGTTCTCGCGTTACTCTCGCTATATCCAGAATCTGCGTGTACTATAGTGCAGTGTCCACCGGAGTGTTTCTCGGAATTCATACGGATTAGCTGAACCAGCTCCGGTGAGGACTCCAAATTTATTAATTGGTGGAGGGCTCCCGATCTTATAGCTTCCGATTAATTTTCTTACAATCTCGATCAATTGCTCTCTGTTTCCGGCACTATTTACCTGACGCTTACTTCCTCCGACCCTCTCTCTACCTTTGTCACATCCTAGCAGCCTGAGCGCTCGTGCAACCAGTTTGCTGATTTTACGCGACCCCAAAAATCTACAGGATCCGTTTAGGCTACCGTCGTCTCTTCTTATGGGTTCCGTGAGAGTTCTCGTTTTTCCGGAATTCAGTCCTTTGCACCTCAACTTCCAGGACATAGCGGCTCGTCAGTTCTCGATGAAATAAGAATTGGCTGGCGGCCGCCTGGCATGCGGATGCATGGACGAAGGGTGGACAGCCGAAGGTCGTAGGTTAGCTCTCGGATTTACGTTAGCGGTGTCGAGTCAAGAAAATACATTACAGTATATCAATATATCAGCGCTGTTAAAATTTCCTACTTTCTAATATGCTATGGTTATAAAACACTTGACGTATCGTTAGATTATACGTCCCATCAATGGGTAGGATATTGCAAGATTGCTTTGTGATTGCGGGCATACGATCGCGCATGCTACAAAATTACATGTGATGGATTGTCCTCACAAGTGGGCAACAAATCCCTAACATATGCATTTGAGCATGCAGGACGGAGCTATTCTGCAAAAGATGTGCCTCGGCCTGCTCGATTACAGTGAATATAACAGTATACTATGCTTAAATGTACAAAATATATCTGTTTATTCGGCCGAAACGTACCACCTGAACATAGTTTTGCCATAGGAATCAAATGGGCGCTCTAACTTCAGGTGGTGCGCCTTTTGGCCTGAACAACCCGGTAGAATCACGTTGTCAATAGTTTTTGGCATTAGTCGGTATAGTCGCAATTTGGTTATATCGCGTCACGAATGAACAGTTGTCCCAACAACAATAGAAGTAGAAATGGTACTAGTTCCCCTTTTAAATATTTAGACTAGAGATTAAGCTAATAGAGAATTACGAATTTTACAATTCTTCTTGATATGTGTCTCTTATTGCACGCAAGTTAATTAGTTTGCGAAAAGCATCTGCGGCTAAAGATTTGATCGTACGTCGCCGTTGAACAATCTCACACTTGTAACAGAGCAATATCAGAGTGAAATTACAAAAAAGTATTTCTCTTAACGCGGAAGACATGCTACGGCCAGTTTCTATTCCAATTTGTCTATCATATGTTAACAGTTGGATCAACTATTTCTTGCGCTGATACATTTGGTTTTTCATGTACATTGTAATCAGAAGATCCACGTTGCGCTCTATACGGATCGTGATTCCGGCATTACTGGAGGTACATATAAATTGGGGTAAATGGAATATGATGCAGATGCGCATAGTGTCCGACTGTTGCATATAATGAGGAAACATGTTCTCGTGTCCGACAGGCGCAGTCAGTCAGCGTGTACCCCATAACTTTATAGAGAGATACCGAAGGATCGCAGTAATGGTGACGGAGAAGAATAAATTGACCGACAATATTCGAGAAAATAAGCGGAGCACTCTTGTACGCCGGTGGCATCACCCCTAAGCACTCGTACAAAGCATTAAGATCGTTTGCGTTGTCTATGTGAGGCGAGATGAGGAATCTCTTAAAAATAACATCTGCGAATGCCCTCTGTGGCGGAATAGTTTCAAGTGCCATGACAGTTATTAGCAATGAAAATCCCCTTTGGCACTTGGGAGCGCTCAGCGATCATCTTCGTCGTGCTCACTCGGGAAAGCATTATGCTTCTTCTTTTTCTTCCATCTTTTGTTAAGTAAAAGAGATTGATTCACACGAAGCTTCTTGTCGTAGTTCGCGAAAAAACGAGCATACAAAAAGAACACGCTTACGACTGGCCGGCGAGTAGAAGCGCGTTTTCAGAATTATTTATGATTAATTATAGGAGAAACATCCGGCGGGTTCGTTGTTCAGGACAGCTTTGAAGGCCAGAGATGATTATCGTTTTTTCCTTTCATTCGGGGTCATTTTCCGTATCGCCGATCGGGAGCACCGTTACGAGACCGGCAGCCGCCACCTTCGCCTTATATGCTTCCGGTTCGAACCAGCGAATCGGTGCCTGTTAAAGAAAAATTATATATAAAATAAAATATAAAAATGTAAAACAAAGTCGAAATTTCTTTAGGATCTAACTCTCAAGTGCTTACCTCTTCCGACTTCCTGATAAAAGTAGCATGCCTTAGTCGAGAATGAGAGCATAATATAAGAATGCAAAAATGCAAAAATGCAGCTTAGCTGTGTTGTCTTCGTACATGAGATACTTCCATTAATTCGAAAATGATTTAGCACGTGGTTGTGATGTCTCGAGATATTGTGACAAGTAAAAGAACCACACACCAGATTATGGGTTAATGAATTTCCATGAAAACATAGTGGTTTTATTGATAATTGTTGCACAATTTATCGGTTAAGGTAGTAGGCAGTGCGCTGTCAATGTGTTATTATAAGTATACGTGCCAAACCGCTGCACTAGGACTTCTTTGGTTTCGACTGGTCGACGTTAAAGCGGTATAACGAACGCACCGTTTCCTTGAACAATTCATGATTCACGTAAATTCCTTTTAGACATTCACCGTGACTATGTCTTTTATATTCGTACAATTCGAACCAAAGAAATAAAAAAAAACTAAATGAAGTAAATCATGCGTGTTTGGAATAACATTTTTTTTTCATTATCACGGTACGCGCAGATTGGAGCATACGAATTAGCACGACTTGGCGTAGATAACATTTGTGAAATTAATCTTTTCCTTGATGTCTTGCTAATCGCACGCAAGAGAGCGCACATAACGTGATGGTTCGTTCGTATGAATACGACTATACGATTAAGTTGAACGTGTTACGATAAATGCTTCATGGGAATTTACGCGCACCACAGCAACTTTAGTTAATTAATGGTTTCACTCGATAGAGAAGAGAAGAAAAACCGGGAAAAAAAAAGAAAAAAAGAAAAAAAGTTTCACGTCATATACACCACGAAATAAGTAGTGCTAGTCGTGCACAGAGTATAAACATTAATACTGAATAACATATTGAGGAATAATCGAACCGACAAGCACAGTAGAAAACAGCAAAGTAGAAAAGAACTAATGAGATGGTACCGCTCTCAGTGCTAGTCAATGATCGCGCTTTTATTGTACTTTCTTACAAATGGACTTCCGTGACGATTCTTCGAGTAAAGCGTGAAATAAAAATGTCATCATTAACATCGCAGAAGCAACTCGCGCTCGTGTGGCACGTCTAAGTGCTGTGTCTGAATATGTTTGTTGAGATTCTTGCGTGTGAAGTCTTGTTAGAGTCAGCATAATCGCCGAGGCGGTTGCGGTTAGTATTGCCATTAAAAGTGTCATAGGTCAGGTGATTAGCATTGCTGTCGCCTAAGTGTACCTTGCGAACGATGCTCGGGCATTCCTTCTGGATACGAGCCCAGTCGACAGGGGCCCGCTTAGCGTATGGTCCGGTCGAACACTGCAGCAGGAACTCATATGTGAGCTCTCTGTTTTCTGTAAAAAATAAAGTTTTCCCTACATAATGCTGTCCGTCCCGTCCTTCCTCCTTCGTTGACTTACCGGTCTCAGGAGCAGCAGGCTCTATCTCGGGATTCAGACGGCGGGGCTTGTACGTCTCTTCGCTCTCTGAAGTGGCGCCACTGTCCAAACTCAATTCTTTAGTGAGCGCGTCAGCGTTAGCCGGGGTTAACGGAGTCTGAGGCGTTGTTGGCGTAGCGGACGCAAACGAGGGCTCTTCTTCGAAGCTGAAGTATTCGACTCCACTCGCAAAGTGCTCAGAGTCCCCCGCAAAGTACTCATCTAGGACTAATTTCGCAGTCTGCAATCAATACATGGTGATATACTGATTTTAAACGAGAGCTTTCAAAGATAGCACTTTAATAAAGGTGTCACTCGCAAGTGTTATATATGTATACTGTATTTACCCGAACGAGATCCAAATTACAACCCGTGATCTTGAGTGAATGATTGCCAACTGTGACAGTGTACTTGTATTCGCCAATGCTGGCGTCGTTCGTGGAGAAGCTATGAAGTAGAGTAGAACGGAATCGGGAAGTGTGTTGCTGCTGTTGCTGAAGTCTGTTACTCTCGTCGGAGGCGCTACTGTTCAAAGAGGAGCTAGATCCACCGATACCGCCCTTCTCACCACCACCCTGCTCCAATCTCACCGGTGATGCGTTTCGCTGTATCGTGTCTTTTATCAGATCTTTCGCATAGCTGGAAATTATTCATTTTATCATTTAACCGTGAATTTTAAGTATTTTTCAGTGCTAGGAAGAAATCTGTGATCACTTGAACTCACTGTATCTTGTCCTCGGAAGTTCCCGTTATCTGGACAAGTCGTTCTTTAGCCCCAGGATTTACTGAAAGAATTCGCACATGGATTAATAAAAATGATTAGGTATTCGAAGAATGAGTTAATCACTTATTAATCACGAATTAGTCTGCAATCTCGGAAGAGCTGTAACTGGTATGTTAATGCATTAGATGCTTAAAATGGATGTTTCGTACATTATCTGAACTGTCTGTTATACGTCGACGATATGCTTAGAAAGCAACTTTCGCCAGACTGAAAAGCTGAGCTGATGATGCAAGAGAAACATTCGATACAATAAATACATTCGGTAAATACGATCAGCTAGATTTGTTTTGTGACTCGCAATGAATACGAAAAGTAGTATGAGCACGTGAAATTAATAAAAAAAAAATAAAAAAAATAAGATCCAAGTCACAGCAATACATTCCGTTCCAGTTATGTACCTTGCATCAGTTATGCGGGTCAGGGCAATATGTCAGTGGTTTAGAGAGACCGACGCATTCGAGATCACTCGGGTATCAAAACGTGTAATGCAATCATTTGGCAACTTTAAGTTAACAGTCACATTACAGCGAAAACACAGTATCCATTTAATGACCATCAGAAACGGACGGCTGGCACGTCAGATCCAAGAACTTATATCGTGAAAGCGTGCATCGTATTATATCACGGCTCACAATGCAATTGTACATCCCTGTAGTGACGTAAAGACGACTGAGAGGATTTTTATCCTTTCACTGTAACTGATCACACATGTTATAGAATATGTTAGCTGCATCATGCATGCTTCACGGTAATCAAACGAAGAACCGTCAGTTACTGCAAATAACGACATTGATCTAGAAAATTATTTTGCATTAATAGAGAGAAAGAGAGAGAGAGAGAGAGAGAGAGAGAGAGAGAGAGACAGAGGCATATACGTGTAACGCTTCAAGAATTCTATATAACACAAAAGAATACCGAGTCGTTTTCCGCGATAATCTCGTAGGTAAATTAGCTGGTGAATATAGAAATGAAGGTTTGGTCAGTCGATTAATAAATCTTGCAAAGGCACGAACACGATGCTGAGACGAATTGCTTGCGCGTGTCGTTGCTATTGTTTTACCTCGCTGGAAGGAGATGATCGTCTCGCTGAGTTCCTCGATCATGTGAACCCGTCGCCCCTTTATTCCCATCACTGTTTTTGTTGTGCAAATTAATTAACGGAATATTGGGAGAAAGAGAGAAAAAGAAATGGGAAATTTCATCGTGAGCAAATATAATGTAATCTCAGTATGATCTTTGCGGATCGTCTGCCAGTAGTGAAAGGACTTTACTTTTTATTGCTTACCTTTGCCAGAATCACTGTTACGTATCACGACCTCGTCTTTGCAATAATTCTTTCCTGGAATTCGTGTAGGTTTTGCAAATTTTCCGCTATTCTTAATGACTTCACCAGGACAAAGAACGGGTGCGATGGTAGCTATTGGCGAGGCCATGGGCATCAGAGGCGATATCAGCAAGTTGGTTTGCGTATCGGGCGTCATGATCGCTTCCCCTTGCTGTTTCGAAAAATCGATCGTACGAATTATAAAATTAAGTTATAAAAAATGAGAATTCACAGCGAATCGCGACTTACATTATCGAGATTTGAGAGCTTTTGACAATAATACGCGTCCATCGAGTCGGTATGACGCCACTGTTTGGCCCTCAATTCGATAAGTTCCAGTAAATAAACCCTAGTCGTCATGTCAAGCTTTTCGTCTTGACTCCCATTTCGGATCGCCACGAATGCTCTATCCAGCTGGTCTGTGTGGCACAAGAAAATTAATTAAGGTAACTTCGAGAGTAAGTGACTGAGGAGTGGTGTCGTTCGCAAGCTGAGTAATCTGTGCGTGGACTTGGTAACGGAGGTTTTCAAGCCCATATTATCTTGAGGGCTGCATACCTTTATAAATGGCCTCCAGCTGGTGGGCATATAACTTGAGGTGATTGCACATGGTAACCACGTTCATTTGTAGCGTTCGATCAAAGTAGCCGTTGGACAGGTGCATGGCCACGTTGTCGATCAACGAAACTATGTCTTCAACTGCGAATTTATAATAACGAGGGGTTACATCATTAACATTTAGACGTAACGTAAAAACAAAATTGATAAATCATTTCAATTGCTAACCGGTCGTGATCCGACCATCAACGGTCCAGTCGCGTTGACCGAGCTTCAGCGGCCGAGGCTTTTCGAGTTTCTTTATTGTTCTAGGTCTGTTCCCAATGGTGGCCATTGTAAACTGCTTGTAGAGGGAAAAAAATTCATTTTTTTTACTTATAACTGTTCGTAATGTCATCGACGACGTTACACGTGAAAGAGAGTTACAATCCCCGTGGAGGCTTAAGGTAGTTTCTTTTCTTCGTTTAAATTCATAGTTAGTATATAAGCGTGTATTTGAAACTTTATTAGGAATGTTAACTACATTCTTCTTTGAATAAATTCGTGCAATGTTAGGTGACGAAAACAATTTAGATATTATTGCATTCTGAGATGGATTTTTGATGCCGATCAACGAATGAGAGATTCATAAGCGATGCGACGATGAATAAAATGATGCTGGAATGAAGAACGCTCATTTCATATGCATACTGATACAAAGGATAATAGTATGAGCAAGAATTCGTAATCGATAACGCTCGTTGCGTGCTGCTAGAACGAAATTAATTCTGCGTCGTGGGTGCCTTAAAAATAGATTTAAAAAAAATGAAACTTCAGAGGCCAATCGCAAGGCCCTTTGTCCTAAGAGAACCTAGATGTCCTGCGTGCGTGTGTGTGTGTGTGCGTGCGTGCGTACGTGCGCGCACGCGTGTGTGCATACTTGAATGAACTCGTAAGATGGATTAAGACGATTATGAGAATTTGCTGACGGTTGTAACGCGCTTTAGAGAATAATGCTTTCGAATAGAAGATCATACGTACGACTTGAAGTTATGATAAAAATAATTTCCGCGGAGCCCATGTGAGAGAGCGTGTAGCAATCGGGATGATGCTGCGGGCAAGAGCACGTAAGAGAGATGGGACGCGAGTGAGAAGATTGAGAGCGGATGAGAGAGATTGTGGTATGGGATGTGTGTGCGGAGGGGGGCGGGGGGAGTAGAAGAAAAATGGAATAGAAGGGATGGGAACGGCGTGTAAGGAGGGGGGGAGGGAGATAAAAGAGAAGAAAATGAGTGCTAGAAAAGTATAATGAAGCGAGAAAGAGAGAGAGGGAGAAGAACGGATTGGAACGGATGAAGACGTTGGCGCGGGTGGAGGCGGGCACAAAGAAATGACTCTATGCACGAAACGTGCGCGCATCACCCATAATGGATTAGGAAGAAATTGTTGGTATTATCAGATGGCGCACGCATATGGATTGTAGCGCGCGCGCAGTGCACGTCAGGGTGAAAAATCACTAACAATAAGAAATGTTCAACGAAGTCACAATATTGGAGATCTCGTGACGGAAGGACGAATTGCAATTTTCCACGAGACGTCAAATGTAGGGCATCTTTGACAGATGCAAGGACCAGGACGCAGTGGGTGGTCAGGAGAACGACGAGGACAACGGGACAATGCCGTCAAAACGACGAGCCACACGAATGCCCAGATAATCACAATTCACTTTCAGTAAATTCTTACCACCTCGGCGGCCGTACCACGGGTCTATGTTAAACAGACAGGATGATGCGTGTCGTCGATCAACCTTTTGAAGACAGTACCGTATGCGTGAGAACTCGAGTCGAGCAGGCTGGCCATCCTTAAGTACGAAAGTTCCTGGCTTAACGATCGATTGTTTTAGCTCGTCGGATATGCGGGGCGGGCGATTTCAAATATAATTGTCGTATCGAAGATATTGATAAAGTGGAACAATGTTAATTCTGTTTTAAACGATATTTATGACATTTTAATCCCATCTAAAACTTGTATGCTGCTTCCAATGTCTCTCTTGTGCCTACTAGTCGTCAGACACAAACTTCGACGAGATTGATGGTGTCTCTTTACCTGTATCCCCTTGGTGTTACGCTGGTCGGTGCATTGAAGATTGGTATAGAGACAATGAAAAGATTTTATTAAGTCGATAATAAGCCCGTTACATAATATAATGATTCATGATAGCCATTCGTCATATACAGGTCAATTTATTAAAGTATAGAAAAGTCACAGATCAAATAGTACTCTGTAGATTATGTATGTAGTCAATTAACTATTTCTAGTTAGTCATCACTCTGTTGAATTACTCTGATATTTTCTATAGTAGTATGTGTTGAATTTTCTATCAGCTACCTAACAACCATCACCTTGTTTCATTGCTGCAAGCCGTACACAGTTACGTTAGTCGTACTCAACTGTATACGGTGTATAATAACAAGCATGAAGAGTTTTCACTCCTCCCAGAACGAAATATTTCCAATATTATAACGAATCGACAATGTAAGTGCACAGGCGCAAACTTTGTTAGGGCTTTGATCCGTATTCTATTGATTTGAGGTAGTGTATTTAATGTAATTCTATTGTCTTGCTTGTTGCTATCTGTTACGTGTAGATATGTTTTTTTATAGCGATAGCTTCGCGTACGCGGCGACGCTTATGAAAGTTGTAATAAAATTGCTGTAAGTCGCATTTGCGCGTAACCGAGTTATGTCCAAAAAAAAATAAGAAAAATTGTTCTACGACGCGGAACACGTATAGTCTATAGCATCTCTTTTTATCTGTTTCACCTACTATCTTTATTTTTCAAGCTCGGTTTATATTTGCAGATTATCATATCAATGAACGCTGCGTGCTGTTAACGTGCGTCCAAGAGTTTCTAACTTTTGTGTAGCCGATTCGTCATATCCAGGATATTACGTACACAGCGATTTCATGAATGAGTATTGTTTGTGCGCGACGACAGTTATGCATTAAAACCATAAGTATTTGAAATTATTAATTGCGCGGTCATTGCTATCTGTTACTCCACATAATTTACTGTTTGATGCCAATATTTCTTTTCTTGTGATACTTATACAGGGTTATTCTAGCACTGATGTATGACCCTCGGCTTTGTTGTCTTTATTGATTAGAGATGGCGTCTTTTCTGAAAACCTGAAGTACAAAGAAGTTTAGTATATCTGTCAGTCGCTATTTGCATAAAATATAGAGAATAGCGTGTTTGACTTACTTTTTTTGGTTCTAATTTTCGACACTTTTCTCTTTTTAGATGGAACGGACGAAGACCCTCCAAAGTTTGTGATTTCATCGCCCAATGTACCAAGGGTGGTCATTTGCCGACGTAGATGTTTCTCTTGCTTGGTTACCGGTAATCGTGTCATGTAATTCTCCTCGTACTCAATCTTTCGTTTGTTCTCTCGGCCTAAGCTGACTTGCTGCATGCTCCCGATCTGTGAGTCTTCGACAGGGGCATCCAAATATTCTTCGCGCAATTCACGCAACACCGTTCCTGAAACCGCACGCCTACGAGCCCGCTCTCCTGCCCTTCGAATCTTTTCAGCTGCTGTCTCATCTCCGTCTAAAATTATGAGATAAAAACAAAAATTAAACAACTTACATGACTGAAAAATTCCAAGACGAGGCAGAGTTCCTCTTATTATTTCATAATGCCAGACATGAATACTAACCATAGTGAACTGCTGCCAGTTTTGGTGGAATGTAAAGTCTTGTTTTCCGTGACTGCGAAGACTCCATAGCACTATTAACTTGAATATCAAGTTCACTTTCAGATTCTTCGTTCGATGTTTCCATTTTACCAATGAGGGAATAAGGATGGGCCTTGAAGCTGCTTGGATCATCAATACCAGTTGTGCCAGTTACTGCTGTTTTCACAAGTTTGTCTATTTGATATTTGAGCTTGTGATCTATCGGTCGAATCTTTTCAAGAACTGTTCTGATTTCAATTAAACGATCTATCGATGGATCACCTTCGATACGCTCTCCTGAGCACTTTCTCAAAACGACATATGTCAAATTAATAAGATAGGAAAGTAACATGTGGTATTTCATTTCTAGGAAACTGAGACCCTTGTCTGTTGAAATTTCGCCATTTCGTACTCGGATCAGCATGTTGTCCACAAGTTGATTTACCTGCAGAACATTAGCATTCATTTCTCCTAACAGGCGAAATGCCTGTGGAAGATCACTTTGCTCCATTTCGTCCATCGCCTAAAATTATAATACATAGCATGGACAGCGCATTGAGATAAATAGTTTGCTCTCATTTTAAATTCCAATTTTCTAATGGCTAGCAATAGGAATAAATACTAAAAAAAAAAGCTGTTCTTAAGAATGACAGCCATGTGCAACAGTAAAATGAAGTTGCTTACCTGAACCATCGTATGAAAATAGGAATCAACACAGGAACCACATATCCAAATAATAAATCTTGCTATTAAATGAGATATCCACGTGGGACGATATTTTTTTCCTTATATTATCCCACTATGAAAAGCTTGGTCAATCCATCATCGCAGTTGTATGACAAATGTACTCGGAGAGTTTGTAGACAAAATTTGGTTTGTTCCAAACATTAAATGAATGACACTATTTTCTATACGCGATGGATCAGTACTAAGTAACAGAGTATTATGAATTAAATGTAAAATATAATAATGGAAGTCTACACAAGTTGACTCACTATCTAATTCCTTCTCACTGAAATATACTTAAGGCTGTAAGAAGCAGGACCAATCATGTAGTAAGTAGCAATTGGGAGTCTGTCCAATATACGTAATCCACTTATAAAAATAATGCAACGACACGAAGTCATAGCTCTATTCGTTGGCTTTAACGGAAACTCATAGGAGTAGCCAATAACGGAGAGTTGTGTCGGATTTCGCTGACAGAATTCACCACTGAACTCTATCCATACTGGAATCCGTACGCCTGTATTCGGAGGTAACCCGCTCAGCGCGCAGCCGTCTCAAGCTGTGTACAAGCTCTGCGAAGTGTTGTCCCGCCGACGTATCAACGCCAGCCGTGGTGCAATGGAAAGAGCACTGAAATACAAAACATATAAATCCTATCTAGGCTGCATCATATAAATATGGAGCCTTATAAAAACGACAAAAAAATATTTAGCAGTGAAATAAAATATATGTGTTCATATTTCAGGTTATGCTATGTTGGTTTACGCCCGTTTTCTTCGACGCCGTTCAATGCATAAACTCGGTTTAACTGTGCTGTTAGCGTTGAAGAAAATGGGCTTTAGTCCTCCCCAACCGCGCTGCATTTTCCCAGCTGTAGCTTGGCAGACAGACGTTCTCCGCTACTCACCGCTGGTACCCAAAGTAACCCTTAGAACGAGACGGGGAACTATAGAACTTATGAAGAACTATTAAAAAAAGCCTATTGTTGAAACATTTTTAAGACAGCTTTAAGAAAGTCTGGTGCGAACTTGACACCCGTGTAGCATCTTAGTTATTGAAAAATGTTTCATCACTTGAGGGTACTTGGCCCTCTATGAGGCCATAAGGCCAAAAAGGAATAAGAAGAAGAAGGAAGAGAGAAGAAGAAGAAAAAAATTAGTTGCACAGAAATATTGAAAATTCGAAACATCGAATAAAGCTTTCCGAATACTACTAAATATTATTGGATCTTGATTTACTTTCAAAATTTATACAAAATATAAAACTGATGCTAAATCAAAAGCCGCAGGACTCGGGGGTTTTCCTCAATAAAAAAACCAAAAAAAACACGGTCCCCTATGGGGCCTCGGAAGGGTCATAGCTCCCTTCAGGAGAGGCAGGACCTCACGGAAATGGACGCGGTGGGGCCCATTTCGCTCCCTTATATTTCCTACTTTTCCTACTTTTTCGAGTATTCTCTTGTCTCGCTCCTCCAGAATAATCTGGTCTTCGTGCATACGCTTTACGCATCTTCTTCTCCCCTTGCTCCCTCAGTAATAACCATCTTTCTTCTTCACTCTTTCTGTTTAACAATCTTCCTCTTTTTCCCTTCAACAACATCTTCCCTGTCTGCTGCCACCAAACGTTTCTACTCAATTTTCGAATCTCCTAATCCTTTCTATGTCTCCATGCGTCTCTTCTCCTAATATATCCTTAAAAATAGTTTATTTGCCTATAAGTTTTTAAAATGTTTTTTGAAAGAAGAAAAGTTTGAAGTGGTAGCGCATGTAACATACTACACGTATGTATATTATATTGTACTGATATATGTAGTATATCTCTAATGGTATTGTTATTGCTTATCTTTCGCGAACCATATATGTACATCTGTACTTCGTATACTGTATCTCATTGTTGCGTTTATCGAATAAAGTATCTTTAAACACTTATAATACAATATGTATATTATTATATTTAATATATCTCTAATGATATTGTTATTGTTAATTTTTCGCAGGCCATATATGTAAATCTGTACTTCGTATACTGTATCATTATTGCGTTTGTCCAATAAATTATCTTTAAACACATATACACGTTGATATTCTTTTGCCCTATGCGAATATCCCAGAGTACGAATGCGTTCTGTCTCTTTCTTACACTCCTCCGTCCTAACAGCATCCTTCTCCTTCTCCTCCAACCTTATGCTTCTATACCCCTTTTCGGCTATGCTGCATATTCTCTGCCATTACTTTCATTCCATCTGCAATTTTCAAAAAGTATAGGGATTTTTTGAAAGTTCCCTATCGCACTTTATCTGTACCAGCCTGATACAGCTGATTTTCGAATTACTCTAAGATTTATTTTGTCAGAGAAAGTTCACTCATTGTCTCAGAGATGGCGCCACTTGTCATGCCCATGTAGATAGCGAACAGCAGACGGTACTTACCGACCGAACTAGGGCAAGCACTGCCATACCTATCGGCCGTCGCTGGCAGGAAGCCGACCGCAGCGCTACGGCAAGCGTAGGGTAGTCAGTAGTCTTCCAGAGCATTCCATGGCGTCCATAGCAAATAGTATACCTCTGTACCTGAAACAAAAGAAATAAAGCTTACGTGTGTGAAACTTACCTGAGTGCAATATATTCCTCGTGATTAGATAAAATATAAACGACTTGTGTACGCGTCCGCAGAGATGAGTGGGGAGATGTACAACGCTCCGGTTTTAGGCGATACCAAAAGCATGGCGCTAAATCGTAGCGGCGAGTCCGGGAGTAGGATTTCGTGATCATCGCCTCTGTCGATGTTACAGATTTCGCGTAGTCGCGAAAAGTAAGCGAAACGATAATAGTAAGCAGTTGAATAAACGATGAAATACAACTTCCGAAACAAGTAAAACATACAAGTGTTTTTGGCGTCTGGCTAGTGCACCCGGTTACGAATCGGGAGGTCTATGATTCGAGACCCCTCTATGGAGAGTACTTTATTTTTACAAAAAAAAATGTGCTTTTGCAAATGGGATTAACATATTAAAGAGTGTATCCAATTAATTTATTTATCTTATTACAATAAAGGCATAACAACGACAACCTGCGGGCTTTCGCATCACCCAAGAGGTGCCGCCGTCGATGCGTCCCCATTATTTAACGTAGCGGGTCCCCAGTAGGCCTATACTACGATCGGCCTATACTATTTTTCAAGGTTCCTCTCGTTCAAATTTTCTCGGTTGCTCAAACTTTATTTTAAGCTTATATTAAATATTTTAAAAAAAAGGTCATCGGGATCGAAAATCATTTTCTATTAACTCACAATATTCGCTTTCGCAATATCCTTCATAGTAATAAAATAAACATGAGACGTGTTGCG
>NW_014334368.1:0-1035 GCF_000341935.2 Cephus cinctus | reverse complement strand
CCAGTCAGGTTCAAGGAATTTGAATTTGATTCCACATTCGTTTCCCAATGCCAGCTTGGACTGGCTTTCTTGTAATCTTCACAGCCGCGCAGTACGGTTCTCTATACAAAAATTAATCACATATCACCTAATATTTGGTGATAATTGGTATCTGCAGTGATATTATTACTATCGTGGTAACGATGTATCCCGTCAAAATTCCATTTTCCTTTTCCGGTGGATTCCAAAACACCTCAACCGTATCTTCGGAATGTATTTTTATTTGTAGCTTCTGAACCTTAGTAGGTGCTGCCAATGATACAAGTGACGTAATTAATAAATACTGTTTCTATCTTATTATTATTAACTCACCAGCCTGCAAGGTTAGGACGGTTCTGTTGTAATATATCTCTTGCTCGTGTCCGATGAGTAGCACGTACGGTGTATACGGTTGCAATTTTTGGAATATGTATTCCAGTTTTACATTCGATTTAGATGGGTTTCCTTCAAACGTTATATTACCATTTTCAAGTGCGACGTGATACCAGTTCGCTGTACAAGAATATTCGTGTTTTGACCTCATTGACACAACAATGCTCGTCTCTGTTGGTTCCACCTCGATATCCCTTTCTGCAAAAAAAATATTTTGATTGATTGTAGCTACCATTGAATACAAAATAATCATGAATTTCAACGTTTTTTAAAAAATTATTTACCAACGCAGGGAGTAGTAAAATTTGTAACGGGTCCTTTGATTTCAATATTATTCCAAGTTACGTAAGCCGCCATGTGGATGTGGTACGTTGTACCGTGAAGTAACGAAACCTCAATTTCTATATGTTGAGTGGCATTAGTGATATCTTTATAAATTGATGTATGGTTCTGAAAAAGTGTCATGGAATATAGCGTTCCTAAGATTTTTAATAATCAGAGAGAAATTTTTTAATTTATTTACCGTAATGTGAATAGCGATTATTGTGTCGATTGTGTGATATTGTGGATTAATAGGAACCTTTATTCGCACATAAGTGTAATTCAGTATCTCGATTTCCGGTG
>NW_014334367.1:4104-5312 GCF_000341935.2 Cephus cinctus | reverse complement strand
AGCTCTCTTACTTCGTCTGACGAGCCGACAGGCCGTCCGCTTTTTATAAGCTTAATTATGGAATTTTTTAGAGAAACAATAATCAAGGATTGTTTCTATATTTCGCCATGGTGTCGGTGATGTGTCTCCTTTGTTTCCATAATATTGGCGAGTGGAATGTGCCGCGTCGCAGCGTGGCCATTCCGTCGCTTCTGACGTAGGCGCGTTTCCAAATCTATATTATGGTTTACAACATGTGATACATTTTCGATGATTAGCCTGAACCCTGTATAGAGGAATACGCTTAATGTTTTATTTCCTATCGCCCGTTACCATTATTAACAAGATATGGGGAGATGGAGGTGAAGGAAACAAAAACAGAAAAAATAGGTATTTTTAAATATATGTCGTATATTGTAAGAAACAGTAGCTGTACAATTTTATTAAGAGAATAAACCCTTAAACATGACCGTTCTGGGCAACCGTGGTGCTCCGCACGAAGGAGAGGTACTCATGATTATACAGGGAGAGTAGCTCCACCAATAACTGATAAAGAGCTGGCGACCACAGGCCTTTATTTTCCAAAACCAGCCGAAGATCGTCCAATATGTTGTCCCTGGAGGCGTCGTTCCCGCGGCGATCGAGCTCCGCAATCAGCGTGTCTTTGCAACTGTTAGCGCTGTCGGTGATCTCGCGTAGTCTGTTTATTCGGACGGTCATGCAGCGCAAGGAGATTGAGGTACGACACCCTCTTCATTACGACCACAGGTGTGTACGCTCTAACTCTTTTAATGCCCGAGTCGTCGTTACTTGTAGATATCGGCACCGATGGTTTGAAATTAATGGCCCGCTCGCCATATGAGTACGTGAAGATCATTTCGTGAGCGGGCGTGGAAATAGGTGTGTTAAAATCCTCAGGTACCTCCTTGATGTTGTCCTCGGCGACGAAGAACCTGTCGATGACGGGGAAGTGTTCGGCGACGATGCCCCACTCGCTAGGTTCAAACTCCACACCGGAATAATCCTGATTAACAAGGCGTATTACAGGCGACAAGCTTCCCGATCGATTTAAAGAGAAGCCGGTAATTATTTGTTTCGAACACGAGCGGTTTAACCCGTACACAGTGGACAGTAGTACTTGCTTCTTGTATATGATGATTATAGGAAGCGTTAGTATACGATCAGTGCGGGTGTCTGAGCAGTACTGCCTAAGGCGGTATCTAAAAAAC
>NW_014334367.1:0-1830 GCF_000341935.2 Cephus cinctus | reverse complement strand
TAATTATTAGAAACTAATCACATGTAAGTTTTGATAAAAATTTTCATATAAAATTCAAACATTAATTTTATTTTTATCTATTAAACATTTAACCACAGATTTCATAAAAACAAATTATATGAAAAATATATATTTTAAAGAAAAATTTACTTTGATTTTTGATTTGAACTAAATATGTAATTGATTGTAAGCGTGCAAATGAGGAGGAAATCTTCTTTCCTCATGGAAATCTTTTGGTGTCACGTCTATGATTATCACGGTAGAAAGCTTACGAAGATTCCTAAATGACTCAACTTCTTTCTAAATGAATTTCATTCTACATTTAAGAATATACTTTCCTTTCAAATTTATATATATTTTTGTGTTTCTAAGAAAAATCAATTTATAAATTACATTTATATGGCATTTAACATTTTCGACAACGCAATATATTTATCTGATTAGTGACATTGCAATGCATTTATATTTTATATTTGTTTAACAATACAGATTTCAATGTTTAAAACTTTTTTCATATATCCTATTGAACAACAAAAACTTGTGATATCCCCCAAAAAACACTTACGTGTAAAAAACTACGCCAAGTACAGGATTGCTGTGAATTCCTCTAACAAAAAGTATTGATATCATATTATTGAGGCCAAGTACGTGGGCCAACGGGGTGCGGGAAGACGTTTTTCGTAAGGAAATTCCTACGCTTCATCGCGGATATGAGTGACCTGCGCTTCGCGCGCGTTCTCTATTACTATGCAGAATGGCAGGAGGGGTACAGGGAGTACGGGAGCGCTATAGAGTTTCACGAGGGACTGCCCCAAAACACCGATTACGGTAACGACCCACGCCCGAAACTCGTCATCATCGACGATCTCATGAGGGAATCGTCCAATAACACGGTGGTCGACCTTTTTACCAAAGGCAGCCATCATAAGAATATTAGCGTTATCTTTATCACGCAGAACCTCTTTCATCAGGGACCAGGACAGCGCGATATCTCGTTGAACGCCAACTACATCGTTGTATTTAAAAATCCGCGCGACAGAGCACAGATACAGCATCTGGCCAGACAGGTGCTTCCTGAAAATCCGCGCTTCGTACAGGAGGTCTACCGCGACGCCACGGCCCAACCGCATGGCTATCTACTACTCGATTTGAAGCAGTCGACCCCCGATAACTGCCGCTTTCGCACGTGCGTGTTTCCTTCGGACCCGTCCCACTACGTGTACGTACCGCGAAAGAGTATAAAGGGCGGGTACACCGATCGAGACGAACCAGTCATTCGGTTGTAATGGTATCCGGCCACGCTGCTCTATAGGGCGCAAACACGCCGCCGTGTTAAAGGCTATTTGCCATCTGGATAGCAAACAGCGTAGCGCTTTGTTACGAGTGGCCGACTCGCGACTCGTCAGCTGTATATGCGAATGTGCTTTGAATATTCTTCGCGGTAACGTGCCTCTCAAGCCGACGCAAAAATATCGTTTACGAAAACACGCATCGCTGTTGAGATGTTTATCCAGATTGGGTTCAGCCGTCAAAACTAGAAAACGTCTTATCGTTCAGAGCGGTAGTTTTTTACCTCTTCTGCTAGCACCCATACTGGGCACCGTCATATCGAAACTCATAGGGGGAAGTAGGTAGGGCTATACGCCGCGAAGAGAGAGACAGATCGAGATGGAGCATGCCAAAAAGATGGTTCTCATCCCTCAGGAGAGCGTGGAGCAGCAGCACTACCGGTCAACGCCTGATACACCCCACCAACACTACCAGCAGCAGGAGCAGGAGCAGTCGACACCGTAAACACCGTGCAGACCCCTGGGACCCCCTTAAGCAGAT
>NW_014334366.1:0-1272 GCF_000341935.2 Cephus cinctus | reverse complement strand
AAGTTTGACCACTTGCTCGGTCGTATTTAGGACGCTGACCAAGCATTCTACAGATTCTGGTTGAGTAATACAACCACCTAATATTATACCCGGCATTAATTCAGTTCTGTCAATAATTCCTTCCCTTTTATCTTTCGTTATAGCTTTTATTATTGTTTCTGATCTCGGCTTTAGCGAGATTTTCTTAATGGAGTTTTCTAACTTCCAGCTTATTCCGTATAACTGGAGGCATTTGCCTGCTCGGATCATTACTTGATGCTTCACGAGGAAGTCGTTTCCCAATATTCCATCAGTTGCAATGGGAAAATCATTTCTTACCACACGCATGAGGTGCGTAATGCACGCGTCTCCTATGCGTATGGTTAGCAATATCTTGCATATGGTATTTACTTCGGTATTTCCAATTCCTTTTAAGGTTAATACTTCATCTTGGGCTAGTGCATATTTGTGCAGCTTCCCTATTTTAATTAGACTGACTTCTGCTCCAGAGTCGACTAACATCATGGATTTTGAGTCGGCTATTTCTACCGCTTCTATTTGGACGAGGTTTATTCCTCCCATGTTTTCTTTGATATGGTTTACGCCGTATGCTTCTATTGGTTTTGATTCGTTTTCCGAATTTTTATTGTTCACGTTCCTATTTTCTTTTGCTGAGTTTCTGCCTCGCGTGAAGAATTCATTTCTTCCGGGCCTAAAGTTTCCTGGACGTAAATGCTTATTCTTAGTCCAACATTCTTGTTCTTTATGTCCCAATTTGTGACAGAAGTTACATTTTATTTGTAATTTGTTTATCTCCCTAGAAATGCTAGGAGTGGGTAGACTTTTTCGCGGTGCTACTGTCTTAGAGTAGCAGTCTCTAGCAAAATATCCTATTCGATTGCATTTGCTGCAAGTAGGGGGCATAGTCCTCCTTGTGTTTTCCTGTCCGGAATAACGTTTAGCTATAATGGAGTCACGAGTTCCACTACTTTTTTCTTCTTCTATTGCTCCAGTAATTGCCGCCTGGAGTGTTTCATAATGATTCGCTTTGACTATCATTCGAATTCTATCGTGTAGTCCCTGTTCAAATATACCTAGGGCTTGATTTCTTAATAATCTTTCGATAACTTGATTTTCCATGTGGCTATTTCTTGAAGACGTTGAAGCCTTTATTAATTCTGTAAGCAAATTCTCTACTCTTTGCCCATATGCTTTTACATCTTCATGGGGTTTTTGTTTACTGTCGTTAAACTCTAGTTGCAATGAGGTTGCTGATCTTGATTGACCATACAA
>NW_014334365.1:0-1115 GCF_000341935.2 Cephus cinctus | reverse complement strand
GGCTTAGAGATGTCATGCTTCGGCGGTGGCAAGTAAGGTGGCGGAATTCAGCGAAAGGGAGAATAACATATAGGTTCTTCAGTAGTGTGTATGATAGGGTTAAGGCAAATTGGGTGGCTCTGCATCATCATGTGACGCAGCTCTTAAGCGGGCACGGGGCATTGAATGCGAAGCTTGAATCATTCCGGCTCGTGGAGGATGCTGGGTGTGAGTGTGGTGAGCCAGAGACATCCACGCATGTATTGTATAGCTGCCCGTTGAGGCAGAGAGAGAGGTGGAGGATGGAGGAGGGCTTGCGCGGGCGAGGGTTGGCCTGGCCACTTGCGGAGGGGGGACTTGTCTCGCGAGAGGCATACCCCTACTTTGTGGCCTTCGCTGCGGAAGCTCTCAAGCCGAGGGAATAGAGTAAGCGCATGTTAGAATAAGGACTAAAACATGACCGCGGTAATAGTACCGATGACCCCGCCTCCACGTGGCCCCCGCTGTCAACGGCTCTCGGGGCCCTGTCGCATCTGGGCGCGGAATTCCGAGTCTGGATGTGGGAGGGTAACGAGGCTGGCTAAGTGGGTCATTTCCCGAAAGGGATGGTCCCCGTCCAAAGATCCGCATGGGGAGGACGGGAGTTTTTGCGGGCCTGGATTCTTGGTGGTTGGTTGCTGGATGGTAGATGTTATTTTTGTAACATCGCCGGTATGGGGGAAACCCTCGGGAACGGCAGAGGTTGGGCAAATGCCCCTTACTCCACGCGTAGATAATATCTGTCCCTATCTACTCCCCTACATGTCTGCATCCTTGTCGTGGTGTTGGGGCTGAAGTACCCGGTTCTCGGGGAAAACTAATTGCAGACGCGGTGTGGGGGCGCTTGGGCCCCCATACCGAGAAAGGGATGGGACCGGTCGACCCGGCGAGCTCAACGTGCTCGTGACGCAGCGTCGAACACAGGCTCAGACCTTAATTGTCGCATCTCTTGCGGCTGAGGTGGTCTTGTGTGGCTCTCTTCAAACGAGGGAGGGAGCCCCTGCTGCGTCAGGCTGCGGGCGAGCGGCAATTTCGAAAATGAGTATCAAAGGGATGGGCCTTTCCGGACCCGGCGGGCGACGTGCGCCCGTTGAGGG
>NW_014334363.1:0-1185 GCF_000341935.2 Cephus cinctus | reverse complement strand
GCCTGTTCCAAAAATATCCCAATCTGTCCCAGACGGTCCCAGACAGTCCGTGACAGTTCCAAAAAAATCCCAGTCGGTCCCAGTTTGTCCCAGACTGCCGTAGACCGATCCAAAAATATCCCAGGCAGTCCCAGACTGTCCCAGACAGACCCAGATTGTTCCAAAAAATCCTAGTCGTTCCCAGCCTGTACCAGACTTTCCCAGACTGTTCCAGAAGAATCCCAGTCGGTCCCAATCTGTCCCAGACTGTCCTGCATTGTTCCAGAAATATCGCAGTCGGTCCCAGACAGTCCCAGACTGTCCCAGACAGTCCCAGGATGTTCCAAAAATATCCCAGTCTGTCCAGACAGTCCCAGGCTGTTCCAGAAAAATCCCAGGCGGTCCCAGGCTGCCCCAGACTGTCCTAGACTGTTCCAGAAATATCCCAGTCGGCCTCAATCTGTCCCAGACTGTCCCATACATTCTCAGTAGTTTCCAAAAATATCCCAGTCTGTCCCAGACCGTCCCAGGCTGTACCAGACTGTTTCAACAATAATTCCAGACGGTCCCAGACAGCCCCAGACTGTTCCCAAAAAATCCCAGTCGGTCACAGTCTGTCCCATACTGCCCTAGACTGATCCAAAAATATCCCAGTCTGTCCCAGACCGTCCCAGGCTGTCCCAGACTGTTTCAACAATAATTCCAGACGGTCCCAGACAGCCCCAGACTGTTCCCAAAAAATCCCAGTCGGTCACAGTCTGTCCCATACTGCCCTAGACTGATCCAAAAATATCCCAGTCTGTCCCAGACGGTCCCAGAGAGTCCTAGATTGTTCCAAAAATATCCCAGTCGGTCCCAGACCGTCCCAGGCTGTCCCAGACTGTTTCAACAATAATTCCAGACGGTCCCAGACAGCCCCAGACTGTTCCCAAAAAATCCCAGTCGGTCACAGTCTGTCCCATACTGCCCTAGACTGATCCAAAAATATCCCAGTCTGTCCCAGACGGTCCCAGAGAGTCCTAGATTGTTCCAAAAATATCCCAGTCGGTCCCAGACCGTCCCAGGCTGTCCCAGACTGTTTCAACAATAATTCCAGACGGTCCCAGACAGCCCCAGACTGTTCCCAAAAAATCCCAGTCGGTCACAGTCTGTCCCATACTGCCCTAGACTGATCCAAAAATGTCCCAGTCGGTCCCAGACTGTCCC
>NW_014334362.1:0-3360 GCF_000341935.2 Cephus cinctus | reverse complement strand
CCCGGACGACCGGAAATCTTATCACTTCGAGCCAGGCTGTTAGCAGATAAACGTTGCGGAATTACGAGTGAGATTGTAGCGAAAGTGAGTGAGAAGTACGACCACTGGGATTATTGTACCTTGTTGGATATCAGTGTGAAGAGCGCATTGCGTGAGTACTTTCGAGTGATTGCGATTTCCTAGCTACCCCTTTTTCCTATCACCCCTTTTGAATTTGTGTTGTAGATTTTGTAGGTCCCTTCAGGACGTCCACGAGCTGGCCCACGTGGCCTAGCATTTGGTTAGTTTCCTTTTGTAGTTGCGACGGGCCTTCTGCCCTAACACTCGAGGCCCGTGGCATATTGCGTGCGCCCTAAGTTTAGTACCTTGCGTCCCTCCCCGACAACCCTCTGCCCTTCCCTCTCCCCTCACCCCCTTTTTCCCTTTTCGCGTTCCCACCGAGGTAATATTCAAGTAGCCATTTTGCCTTCTTCCCTGAAACCCCCTCACCTCTCCCTTCGCTAGCCGTGTCATATCGCGATAAGTAAACAAACGAGGACCTCTCGGGGTCACTCGTCGGTGCTACACCGTTACAGTAGCTGGCGCCCATCTGATGTGTTCTCCCCCCCCCGTTCCCTGATTCCCCTCGCCCACCAGCCCAGTTAAAAGCCCCTTAAGACCCCGCGTGCTCCTGCGTGAGCCCGACCTAGGGTGTTTTGACTATCGATAGGAGTCAGAACCTCGAGCATTGTACCTTTCGTGATCTTTTAGTCTGCGTTCAATTATATTTCTTAGTACTGTTTTATTTCGTATTAGCGCAATTGATTACATTTGGTTTTATAGTAGCTCTCTTGAATCACCTTTTTATTCCACCTCAATTACATTTTCTTTTTTTTTGTTATTCTAAACGGTGTCCCCTTTCTTTGATTCCCTCCCCCTCTCCCGTGGCATCGAGATAGCTGTATTTGCGAGACCCTGGGCCATTTTCGTAGTCCAGCGCGTCACAATATATATATATAATAATAATAAAAATATCGTATGGCAGAAAAATTTACATATTTACATCTCATACCTGGGGCGGGGGAGGGACTTCTGCAACCCCCTGCCTTAATAGCAACTCCCTATTGTCGCAGAAGTACCCTATGCAAGCTATGCAGTCGCCGGGTGCATACGCGCGTGCATCACACACCGAGCACAGCGTACACAGACGCCCACGCGCAGATCTATTGCGGGGTCATTCTTTAAATAATGTTTCACACGCGCTGTGTACTCAGCCCTGTGCTCGGCCGTCTGCGCTCGCATGCACCCGTAGCATAGCTCCTCCTCCTCCACGCCCCGCACGTATAAGCAGCCGAATAAGCACTGGTCCTCGTGAAAGGGAGCGAAGAACGCATGGTCGGTAGGTCGGCGGTATCCCGTCCAGCAGTGGCCCCTCGAATGGTCCTTCTGCCCCCTCGGACGGTGTATCCGGCCGGCTAGCTACTACTACTAGCGAGCATCGGATCCCATCGACTGTGCAAGCGGAAGAATCAAAGATCAAGCTAAATCTACGATTCCGTTTTTCTCGATCAATTACAACATTATTAGAACTCGGTAGCGTCACTCACCCTTCATCGCACTATAAACTTTCTGCTCTGTCTCCAATCTCTATTTCTCACTCTACTGTAACACTCTCAAATTACTGTTGGCGCACATTTCGTACAATAGCTTAGCTACAACGCAAGTGACGCTATCAGAAAGCTCGCCCGCTAATGTGCCCTAGTGGTACGCAGGAATATTATCCTTGGGCCTAATTAAATTTGCGCTATCCCCTAATTCGCCAAATTCGTCCGCGATATTCGATTGTCTTCTTCGATCGTAGAAAAATAGATCCCGGCATTTTGTCTTCTGGGCAATTGCAGTGTCTTTTTACTCGGCGGGAATCACATCCGCACCCTATTCCTCGTTGCGCGGCTCCAGGCTACCACTGCAATGGTCTGATGCATTCAGGATGCCGAAGAATCTCGCAGCGTCTTTCTGCATAGACGACTTTCTCCAGTGGTGTTCTGCGGTCATGATTGCAAACCTCCTGCTAGCTACGTCACGCCAGTGCCGTGGTATGTACTCCCTGGACCCCTCTGCCATAGCCAGGGCCGTGGCTGATTTTTCGTGGGCCCCGTAGCGTTTTCATTTTGTGACGGTTCCCTTACAGGACCGACCACTGCTTTCAAAATACAAAATACGAACCCCGAAAGGAATTAATAAACGTTATTAATGCTAATGTCAGTCCACGCTCGACGCAAATGTTAGGTTGCCTTACGGACCTTACAGTGTAGCTCTAATTTCGCCCATTTCCCACTTATTTTGTAACGTGCAAAAAATGCACGTGACGTGTCACAATATATGCTAAAACACTCAAAAAGGAAAAAGAAGCAGATGAAATATTATTATCAGAATAAAGTAGTGAAATATTTATACCATTCAGTATAGAAATACGTTCTAAGAATTCATAGCATGGCTGAATCCAAGCAGAAACATTCTCCTGTTAATATCACATACAATTATTAACAATATAGGATTGCGGCTATAAACACACAACATTCACACTCATCCATCCATTCTGAACAATTACCATCATCGTTTAAGATGTTCTGGACACTTCCTCACATATCACAAGCAATTAATGACTGCAGCATATATGAATTGGTAGATCCTTTTCCTTTCCTTAGATAAGCTTCTCATGATCGTTCATTTGAAAAAATGAATTATACAGGGTGAGGCACATAAAGTGTTACAGAGCAATAGCACTCGAATTATTGATCATATCCAAAAATGTTTCACACAAAAGTTTCACTATTCGAGAAGGTTGTCATACTGGACCATCCTATTGTTTTATCGGTGGAGGCGTTGAAGCTACGTCAAGGTCAACTCCACTTTCTTAAATGAAACCATGTATTTTTTTTTTCGATAACATTATTACCGATTTTAAGGTAATTCTATCGGTACACGTACAAACCAAAAGTTTCGACTGCATCGTATTGTAAAACTCGATCTTCATATAATGATATCGCATGAAAACTTTTGACGGATATTATACAGTCCGCATCTCCTCACACAGAAACACCTCATGCATGAATAGGTCTTCAACACGTGCAGTGTTGTGAGCCCAAATACTGGGTTCACGGATTTGACTGCCGGAAAGGGTTTTCGGGAGTCAGGTACTTAGGGATTCGTTGCCTGAGTAAAAAGTTGGAACTTAACTCTCGATAATAAGTAAAAGATTTATTTGAAACAAAACAAGTTACGTTAGAACACACTATTAGAAATAAACCGTAAACGCGGTGAGTACGAAGTCACGAGGCTAGAGGTTAGTACTTCGACTAAGTTACCGTAGTAACGCTT
>NW_014334361.1:0-1094 GCF_000341935.2 Cephus cinctus | reverse complement strand
TACATATTATATAATGTTTTATAGTTGAGATAAAAATCGTTATTAAACTGAAATATTATATAATAAACTTTCGTAGGCGTTATGTGTGTGCGGGCTGAGCGCCAAGATAGCATTAAACAATAGGATAAGTCATAAACAAAGAAGTTTTGAAGTTACTATTGATCTCTTATTGTTTAAACAATATTATGGATATTATATTCATTTAGTTCTAAGAATCTCCGAATTATTGAGATAAGGGCGAAAAACCGGTAATAAGTTCAAAGGAAAAAGAGTTTTATTGAATAACCGGTTTAAACCGGTTTCAACCCGGATGTTCTGGGCTGAGACGCAATAACTCGTAGGGCCTAAACTAATACAGTTACGGTAAAATCGTTTCTCATAGATTGTTCGGAATGTCTTAAACATAATATTTTTCATGTTAGATTGTTGTTAACAATTAACAATTAAGAGTTTTGTCGACCAGGCTTTGTATTGCTTAGGGGACAAAATTATTTCTCATGTGTTGGTCCTAATTTTATAATATTAAGATTGACATAACGTAAATTCATGAAGGTCATTGTTTGCAAAAGTTTTAATGGCCAATTTGTTAATTAAACAAATTATTAACAAATTGAAACTCACGTATATTGTCTTGAGTCATTGACATACGAAAACTGCTATATTAAGATTGACATAACGTAAATTCATGAAGGTCATTGTTTGCAAAAGTTTTAATGGTCAATTTGTTAATTAAACAAATTATTAACAAATTGATACTCACGTATATTGTCTAGAGTCATTGACATACGAAAACTGCTGGTTTAATTTAGCTCAGGTTAACAAGCAAGAAGTTTTAACGTCAAGCAAACTGGTTATAACCGGATTTTGACCGTTACAAAGCCGGGAAAATTTTCCATAGACGAAAAAGCAGATATCTCTGAAAATATTATAGGAAAACTGGATTTTCTTCTCACAAGTCTAAATAGTAGTAATAAACTATAGATGGTCGAAAGGAATCCAGTGCTGACTTAATCGTTTATAACAATTATCGTAAATTTTAATTAAAACCTTTACGCATGAATTCACGTTCATATGTTATAGAGTAAGGTTAAATA
>NW_014334360.1:0-1000 GCF_000341935.2 Cephus cinctus | reverse complement strand
CAGTCTGGGATCGTCTGGGATATTTTTGGAACTGTGTAGGACAGTCTGGGACATACTGGGACAGACTGGGATTATTTGGAACAGTCTAGGCAGTCTGGGACCGCCAGGGACAGACTGGGACCGTCTGGGATATTTTTGGAGCATTCTGGGACTGTGTGCGACAGTCTGGGATCGACTGGGATGTTTTTGGAACAGTCTGGGACAGTCTGCGACCGTCTTGGACAGACTGGGACCGAATGGGATTTTTTTGGAACAGTCTAGGACTGTCTGGGACAGTCTGGGACTGACTGGGATGTTTTTGGAACAGGCTCGGACTGTCTGGGATAGACTGGGAAAGTCTGGGACATTTTTGGAACAATCTGGGACTGTTTGGGACAGTCTGGGACTGACTGAGACCGACTGGGATGTTTTTGGAACAGTCTAGGACTATCTGGGACACTCTTGACAGTGTGGGACAAACTGGGACCGTCTGGGATTATTTTGGAACAGTCTAGGACAGTCTGGAACAGTCTGGGACAGTCTGGGACAGCCTGGGACAGACTGGGATATTTTTGGAACAGTCTTTGACTGTCTGGCACTGACTGGGACCGTCTGGGATTCTTTTAGAACAGCCTAGGACAGTCTGGGACCGTCTGTGATATTTTTGGAGTGTTGTGAGCCCTAATCCTGGGTTCACGGATTTAACTGCCGGAAAGGGTTTTCGGGAGTCAGGTACTTAGGGATTCGTTGCCCGAGTAAAAAGTTGGAACTTAACTCTCGATAACAAGTAAAAGATTTATTTGAAACAAAACAAGTTACGTTAGAATACACTATTAGAAATAAACCGTAAACGTGGTGAGTACGAAATCACGAGGCTAGAGGTTAATACTTCGACTAAGTTACCGTAGTAACGCTTCACTCGTAGCTCTCTACTTCGTCATTTCGTACTCACCACGTTTACGGTTTATTTCTAATAATGTATTCTAACGTAACTTGTTTTGTTTCAAATAAATCTTTTACT
>NW_014334358.1:283-1290 GCF_000341935.2 Cephus cinctus | reverse complement strand
AATATATATAGAGTAGGGACCCCTCGATTCCGAAGGGTGGTGTGTCCGGGCTTCTCGGCGCCATAATCTGAAAAAATGTCAGTGTTTTTAATAAAGCTGTTTAAACCAAATAGAAAAAACCAGTGTAGTCTTAAATTTATCACACTTACCTGTCTAATCCCTAACATATCTTAAAACATGTAACAAGTTATATGGGAAAAATTAATTTTTCATCATAAATCTCGACGTGTTCCGCTGACCTGGGTGCTTTCATCCAGCTTTTTTTTTTTATTATCCTTGGTGGAACGAACCCCTGACCAGCGAGTGGACCCCACTCCCGTGGCCGTTTAGTTCTTAGTTCCTAGGAGGTACAAGTGGGGGTAAGCTGGAGCGATTCATCCAACTCGGCGCAGCAGATCAGTTGCACTCTGGTTACTTTGCACCCCTGTACAATGGTGGCCCCGATCGTAATCGAAGTGAGTGTAGTGTCTTCTACGTTTATTTTAGTGCGCTAAGTATTTTAACAAGTGTTTATTATAAGGTGTTCTTCTCTTTTATCACAGCTCCATGGATACATATCCATAGCATCGATGGTAACGAAGAGGAGCCAGCGGAGTTGTAGCAAGCGCTACAACGGCTGGTTCCTCTTCGAGGAGGATGATTGGGGCGGCACAGATATTTTTTCAATGAGGCGCCTCTTCGACATGCCTCCAATGACAGCTTTCAATTGGTATGTATTAATCAATATATATATATATACGCGTATCTGTGTCAGACGTAAATAATATGATTTTTTTTTCAGGGGCTAGGACTACGGCTCCACCGATGAGTAATGTACACTGCGGGACATTAATGCCGTCCTTGGGTAGAGCTAGTAGGAAGCGTGAGTAGGGCGACTGGCAGTGGCGACTGGTGGCAAACAAGCCAGGCCGCCGCGTGGAGAGGGTAGCCTATTCCCCGCGCTTGGGACGGCATGTCTGTCCAGAGTCCAGGCGTCCCGTATAAGAGTGTCTCAGACAATTTCAACA
>NW_014334358.1:0-151 GCF_000341935.2 Cephus cinctus | reverse complement strand
GTAAGAGTGTCTCACTTGCTTCTAGCGCTAGTCGCCCATAAGACCCTTTCACTCGGAAGCCAGGTCGACGCGTAGAGAGGGTAGCCTATTCCCCTCGCTCGTGACGGCATGTCTGTCCAGAGTCCAGGCGTCCCGTATAAGAGTGTCTCAC
>NW_014334357.1:0-1218 GCF_000341935.2 Cephus cinctus | reverse complement strand
ATGTTTCGACACCTATGCTCCACTTTCCCTGCCATTAATTCCATTCCACCTCTGCCATATTATCCATATCCTGATATCGCTTTCCTTCATCAATACTACTTTCTAAAATAAAATGATTCCGGATGCAATTTGAAAGTCGCATCGTCGAAACTGCAGTAGATCAATTATTATTAAATTCCCCTTTTGTCTTATGTTTCGACACCTATGCTCCACTTTCCCTGCCATTAATTCCATTCCACTTCTGCCATATTATCCATATCCTGATATCGCTTTCCTTCATCAATACTACTTTCTAAAATAAAATGATTCCGGATGCAATTTGAAAGTCGCATCGTCGAAATTACAGTAGATCAATTATTATTAAATTCCCATTAGTTCGAATTTTTGCCGATAAGAGGGCAGCACCTCCTGGGCATGATATGTGGCGCCATCTCTGAGAGAACGAGCGAACTTCCTCCGATAAAATAATTCCGAAAGTAATTCGAAAATCACCTGTATCAGGCTGGTGCTTTACTTTACTCCCTTTACTTTTTGCAACTTGCAGAACGAATGAAAGTAATGGCAGAGAAAATGCAGCATAGCCGAAAACGGGTGATAAGGTTTCAGTAGAAGGAGAAGGATGCTGTTAGGACGGAGGAGAGTAAGAAAGAGACAGAACTCATTCGTACTCTGGGATATTCGCATAGGGCAAAAGAATATCAACGTGTATAAGTGTTTAAAGATAATTTATTTGACAAACGCAATAATGATACAGTATACAAAGTACATATGTACATATATAGTCCGCGAAAGATCAGTAATATTAATTCCATTATAAATATATTACAATATGTCACTACAATATAATATACGTGTGGTATGTTACATGCGCAATCACTTTGGACTTTTCTTTTTCCAAAAACCAGTTTAAGAACTTAGTTTTTAAGGATATATTAAGAGGAGAGTGATGGAGAATAGGAAGGAATAGGAGATTTGAAAAGTGTACGAGTGTTACAAGATAATTTATTCGACAAACGTAATAATGATACAGTATACAAAGTACATATGTACATATATGGTTTGCGACAGATTAGCAATAACAGTACCATTAAAGATATATTAAATATATCACCACTATAGTATACATATTGTATGTTATATGCGTTAGCACTTTGGACTTTTCCTTTTCCAAAGGACTTTTTAATAATTAAGTTTTTAAGAATATACTAGGAGGAGAGT
>NW_014334356.1:0-1299 GCF_000341935.2 Cephus cinctus | reverse complement strand
TTGGCATCTACCACTCCACCACGCCGCCTTATCATGCGCAGGCCAACCCAGTGGAAAGGGTGAACCGCGCATTGAAGACGATCATTGCTTCCTTCCTGGAGGACGACCATAGGGAGTGGGACGTTCATCTGCCGGAGTTCCGCTACGCAGTAAACACGGCAGTCCACATGACTACGAAGGCGTCGCCGGCTTTCCTGAACTTGGGAAGGGAGGGGGAGAGATCCGAGGAGCATCCCCAAAAGAGAGAAGCCCGGCCAGTACAGGACTGGGCCGATAGGATGCAAAGGCTCTCTGGGATGAGGGACCTGGCGAAAAGGTATATTGCCGAGGCCTGGGAGAAACAGGCTCGGTACTATAATGCCAGGCGGTCTCCCCGGACCTTCCGAGTTGGCGACCGAGTGTGGAAAAGGCAGCGGATATTGTCGTCGGCGGCCAATTATGTGGCCGCGAAACTAACACCGCGATTCGCCGGACCCTATACGATTGCCAAGAAAATATCCTCGGTAGTGTACGAGTTAGTAGATGAAGCCGGAAGCTCGGTGGGCAAACTTCACGTGAAGGACTTGAAGGCCTTTAAACCCGCCGAAGGGGCCACTACTAATTCTGCTTTTGATATTACAGAGGCCGAGGATCATGGAAGAGCCGACGAAGGAGTTGGAGCGGGCGGAGGGCCGGGAGGAATCGGCGCCGAGCCCACCAACGCCGCTCGTGGTGGAAGGACGGAAGGAAGCGGCGGGCGAGAGCAGTCTCCCTGCCGCAGTCCCGACACCGGCGAAGAGGAGTTCGTCGGCCAGGGCGGAGGGCGCGCTAGGAGCCCGGCGGAATTCCCTCATGGCATCCTACTTGCACTCGGTCGTATCCTGCCGTCTTCGAGTGGCCGACCGTTCCTACTGGATGCTCTCCTATCTGCAGCGAGCTACGGTCCACGTCCCACCCGCCTGCGCCCTGGCGCTGCCGAGTATCCTTTTTCTTCTCCTCAGAGACTGGCCGGAATACGCACGGCTCTTACATCTCCGGGCACTCTGGCTGCGAGCGTGGTGACCTCCTCGGCCGTCCGTTCCTTGGACAGCCGATTCCCGTTCCCGAGGTGGGGTTAGCCGTGCCTCGGCTGACCCTTCCTCTCCTTTCTCTCTCTCTCTCCTGCGGTCCTAACTACCCAGAGGCTGCCTGGAGTACACACGGGTCTTACGTCTCCGGATAGGCTCAGGTGGATTCGGCATCGCCAATTACTGGCAATAGCCGTTCTCCTTACATCCTCCCTGAGCTGGAGCCGATAGCGCGCTTCGCGGCACAGGTAGG
>NW_014334355.1:0-11879 GCF_000341935.2 Cephus cinctus | reverse complement strand
CCAATAATAATTTGATTGTGCTTACCTTGATTCTGTTGCTTACGGTTATTGAAGATGTCTGAAGTTTAGTAGAGGTTGGTTCAGGCAGAATATATATCTATAAGAGCAAAATTAGGTGAATAAATGAGTATGGTTTATTATAAACTTGATGCACTGACAACAAACTCTACGAAAAGTATTAGTTAAAGAATAAGCGAAAGCAATTTCTACTGGTACTACGCAAATTAGTGAATTACAATAATTAGAGTAACTGCTAGATTGTATTTAGTGAGCAGAGGAATGTAAAACTGTTTTTTCTAAACTGTCTGACGGACCAGCGGAGAATGAGAGTGAGTCTTGGAAAAAATTAGGGATGTTGGTTAGCGGGGGTGGATTGTTGGAGTAGGGTTAGGGATTATTACTATTGGTTCAGTTAGAGAAATTTTTAAGAAAAAGAGCATGGAGTGGTTAAAGAAATTAACTCATTGGTGTTGGGAGTTTTAGCGGGGGTACTCTGCATAAGGGTAAAAGAATTGCTGGATCAGGATTGGATGAGGATGAATTCTTTGTAAATGAATAAGGAGTTTTTAGTGGGATTTTCCAGGAAGGGTCATGGAGTCATAAAGTTAGGAGCGTCCGCATATGCATCGCATAAATAACGTCAATAACGGTCAAACCATAGATTAAATACGTTTTCTATAAACATTTTCCGCTAGGCTCGATTCATTGTCCGTAGACCTAGAACCCGTATGTTAGATAGCCATATCCTAGGGTCGCTATGTGATAAAAACCAGACCCCACTGTTTAGTCTTCCAATGGCTAGACATAGGCCACGTACGTAGGATCTGATTTTCCACGCAGACGTAACAATTGGATTTGACTATTTGATTTGACTAATTCGATTAGCGGTTTCTTCAAGTATCGGCTTACTGGTATTTCTATTGTATTCGGCGCGTGCTGGCTTATAGGCGCTTGTTTGTTTTGATTTCAGTCTGTCGACTGTATTTCGGATTCTAGCAATATTAAAAGTAATAATTTCTAATATTATTTCCTCATGACTGTCGCTGTGACTAGTTTCAAGGGAATTACGCAATATTAGAGATTCAAGAGCCCTGTCTTCCCTTTCCTTTATGTCGCTGTGAGAGGTCGATAGGATTATTAAGGAATTCTAGGATTTGAGGAGTTCTCTCAGATACGGTTATGCACATCCACCGTGCGCTATGTACTCTTATGTGGGGCTCTTGACGTATCCATCATCGAGAATGGATGATTATGACGGAAAAAAGCATAGAGGTTAGGGGGGTATAAGGACGGAACGTCACAATATATACCGGGTGTTTCACCTAACTTGACCACCTTAAAGATCTCGGTAATTATCGACGTTATAAAAAAATGATCCAGACTAAAGTTGTACGGTGTGGAGGGGGCCTTCAAATGCGACCAATTTTTTTTTATTTCGGTGGAGGAGTTGATGCACAGTGAAGGTCACCGTCACTTTTTTAAATACTCGTAGAATGGTACATTTTTTCCAACCATTTTGTGGTGCACCTCAAGTTGGATAAAAAAGATTAGAGGGTCAAAGACGTTGAAGGTCATTCAAGGTCAGTATCGATGATACAAATCTAAATATCTCGGATCGGATTGGTAGTTTTAGACATTTGGTATTTTCAAATTTATATTTTATTTCTGCTTTTCTGGAAGAAATATTAACTGTGCTGGTTGAAGATCTAATCTTGTGGGATCGGCAAAACCTCTGGTATCAACATGATGGTTGTCCAGCTCATTTTGCACGGATAGCTCGCTATGCTGTCAACCGAAAATTTAGTAATAAGCAGATTAGCCGAGGATCACGAGTAGGCTGGCCTGCTAGATCACCGGACTTAAATTCACTCGATTTTTCCTTATGGGGGACATTGAAGATGACTACCAAATATTTGGTAGTGATCCGAGATATTTAGATTTGTATCATCGATACTGACCTTGAATGACCTTGAACGACTTTGACCCCTTAATCTTATTTATGTGGCTTAAGGTACTCCATAAGATGGTTCAAAAAAAGTACCATTCTATTTAAAAAAGTGAAGGTGACCTTAGTCTTTGGTTTTTCGAAATCTGTCATACTTTCACAGATATGTAAAAAAATTAAAGTGTTGCACTTAAGTTGGACGTTACTGTATACATTGTGACGTTGCAAAATTTGCCTTCACGAGTTCTAGGGTTAGCTCTCGCGTTTCAGGGCATGCCGCATTACCGCCACGTACTCGTAACACCATCACGGCAACACACTCCATGGGTCCTAATATAATTTCTTGTATTTTATAAACTAACTCTTTTGTATCTTAACTCTCTTAGCCTATAGCCTATACCAAAATAACACCGCGGGAAAGACACCCCGAATCAACCTCAGGGGTAAAACAGGGACCAGTGTCCGCCAACATCAGGGTACCTCCAAACCCCTCTAATAATCAGAGGACCCGCTATCGTATCGCTTGCCGATTGGCGGCAGGAGAGGCACCAGAGCAGCGGCCCAGCCGTACCTAGCTAGCGGTATGCGCCAAAGGCCAGAAGCGCTCTATTTCCGCAGTGCGCCTCTCAGGCCTCGGATAAACGGTGGCTGACGGGAGAAGGTACAACACCCTCCTGAGGATGCAGGGACAACAGCGATAGCCACCGAAAGAGTCCAGGGTCCAGCCATCCCTGGACTACTACGACTAAGGGACGACGTGCCTCCACCCGTAATTCCGTGCCTGCCGTAATTCTAAGGTACCGGGGAGAAGAGTTACACTCGAGAACCGGCCCCGTAGATGGGGAAACGTGCACCTCGAGGGAGTAACCACATCCGTATCATCAGGCAGAGCCGAAGAACCTCGACGGGGGAGACAGTCGCTTTAGTCTATTAGGAATCATAATGCCGAATCATTTGTAACGCCTGTTCCCGGATTCCCTAAGATCGAGTCACGATAACCAGACGCGGAAACAGAGAGTACCTTCGCTCCATCAGTCCTGTAGCTTCGAATTCATAAACGACACGAAACCTAAGAGATATGCCGATGGGCGCCAGGCATCCAGTGATGCCACGAGGTAACGATAATGAAAAGCACCAAAGTAGCGATACGAAACAAAAATCTAACTATACTAGGACCGATGCGTCGCGGTAGTCTGACTAGCTCAGCCCCGGTAGGTATAGGAGAGGTAAATTAGGAAGTAAGAGCCGTAAGCCAGGGTTATGTAACCAAAACTTAACAATTTATTACACCTGGCAATCCAACAGATAACAACAATCAAAACCCGACAGAGGTACGAAAGGGCTACCAGAGGTAGTCGCGGTAAGGTTCGGTGGTTACAGAGTCCGGTTAATAGATAGCGGGAAGCGTGGATGTAACGCGCACACCAATTACGGCGGATCTGCCGGATACAGTTTTACTATTTTCCAATGCCCCTTCGCATTCCAGGTAACACAAATAATACAGGCAATATGGGTGGTACTATCAAAGCAATAGATAAAATAGACGCAGTCAATTCATCGTCCAAAAATAAAATCCGTTAAAGTAAGACAATAGAAAAGGACAAATAAAATACTAATATTACATTCGATTCGCGACCGCATGGTCGTCACTCGGAGTGCCCCTTATAGATAAGGGAGCTAGGAATACTCTAGGTAGCGTATAGAGCCGTGCCGACTGACTCCTATTCTCGCGAATTTCGGGAGTCCCCAAGACTCAGGTAGCCGCGGCGGGATTTACGCTGTCCCAGGTAGCCGTTCTTATTATTATCAGTATGAGAAAATCTTACACACGCGATCCGATCAACTCAAGAAAATGTACGGTACACTGACGGGATTAGCCGGAACAGTGTACTCACGCCGATTAAGCGAAACGTAAAATCAAATAAAATAAAATAAAGTAAAGTATGATAAGGTGACCGGACGAAACAAAACAGGCTCTTCGCCGTGGTCGTAATCGGGGAAACCACCACTCGTAGGCATTAACACTTCCCTTGCACACTAACGTATTCGAATTATTAATCCGGCGACGAAACCTCTTCGCGGAACGCATGCTTGGGCCCTTAGGCTCGTGTTAGCAAATCTCTGGCTACTAGGTAGCGTGTAATACTATTACTCACGGAGATAGCGTGAAGAGTTTCGTACCCGGTTACAAGAAAGAGTGCTTACCAGATATTAGCAATAAGAACGTTCCACACAAAGGAAGCTTTCGACGGATTCTCAGGAGCGGTGAAAGAAACGTCCACTTGCTTGGGAGGTCCACGACGAAAGAGAACGATTACGATTCTTTTCGCGACACTCGGGGTACCATCCTCCCACTCGACCCTGAATTTTGCCGATTATAATTGGTTAATTATTTCTCGCGGTTACTTCCGCCAATCCTAGGGACGTATTGATAAAAGATCGCCAGGATTCAGTATCATTAACCCTATCAGGTAGCTTCAAACGCTGCAGCGGTTGCGTGCGCATCCCTCGCACAGCCCTCTGGGTAAACATAATACGTTAGTGCTCCGACGGATGGCGGCACTGGCGTTCGCCGCATTGTCATGCCGCGGTCCCCACGTTGTTGTTGTGAAGTTGGAGCGTGAGTTCGTCGTGTCGTGCTTTTGGAGTGCTGCGGAGATGTTCCGAAAGGATGCTGCCTCCCTCCGAACCTCCACTTGTGACCGGCGATTGCCGCTGCGGACCCTTTGGTTGGTGATTGTCCACAGGTAGCGTATGGATCCGGTCTGCAGGTAAGTGGTCTTTTACTCTGCTTCGTATTTTACGTTTTGGGTGATCCTCCGAGTGACAGCTCTCTGTGACTTGTAGGTTGCTGACCGGGTTCTCGCTCCATGCCTTCTGTGGAAGTCCTTATCGGGCCCGCCGGGTACCGGGATCCCCTAGGACGCGAGACGAGGTTACCCTTCACTCGAGCATTTCGATCGTTCCTCCTGAGAGCAGTGGATCCACGTGTGGTTACGCCAGGCTCGCATCCCGATGGCAGGTAGCAGGGCACCTCGACGGAGATAGCAGGATTTACGTGGCCTGTGGGCAGGTACGACGTTCGCCCTTTGCAGGAATTCTGATGCTGCTGGCGGCTGCGATTTTGGTGGCCGGCGTCGAGCTGTTTGAATTCGGCGGCGTTCGTGGTGGTGATTGGGGTCGAGCGGTCGGTATAACAGTCCCGCCGGGGTCGGTAATATCGACCCTCGCAGATATCCAGCTCCATCCTTCCCCGTGTTGGTGAGTGTAGGCTCGTTCATAAATGTAGATTAAAATTAGATACGATTAATTTACAGATCTTATATGTTCCAGGTGGCTCCCCGACCCCCGCCAGTGGACGCTTATACCACAGCGGGCTGTAAATCCAGTCCGTACTCCAATTTCCCACGACTCTACTTTGTGGCGTGCATTTCTGAAAACGCAACGTCACAATAGTATGTTATCGTAAAGATTCGATTACCGTTCTACCGAGTTATGAAAGGTCTCAATACTAAGTTTGAATTATGGCGCGAGCGAATAAGTTCGAGAGAGGGCCCGACGCGCTAGATTAATGGTGGGGAAAAACCTCACCGCCGAGCGTAAGCCTAGCTGATAGATTGCTCTCTCGCTGGCAGTCCGTGGTGATGTGAAGACGTTTTGTTTGTCGCTATTACCGGTGAGTTCTAAAGTTCGATTACTGTGGAATTTTCCTAGGGTATTATCGTCCCTTGCTACCGTTCTCGAATCCTTCCGATTCGAGACGAGTGTAACGCGGGAAAATTCCGTGGCTATCGTACTTTCTTTCTATATTGTAAACCGATATTGTGTGAATTTATTTGTGTGTACGAAGCCGTGATTTTCTGGACCCCGGAGTGTGGCCACGAGGTCTACGTGCCGTTATCGCTTCTCGGTAACGAGACGTATTATAGTACGCATGTCCTTTGATCTTACTTTACTCGTTAATTACTAAGCAATCTGTGATCTATTTGTCTATACTTATTCCATTCTTGGGAGTGATCGATTCACTCAGCCCGATATCCTTCTTTTCTTTGTCTTCTTATTACCATTGTCGATATATACTGTGATTATTGTGACTTCCTGATATACTGTGAATTGCCATTGCCTCGCTGCCCGTAGTGTTAAGTGCTATCGCCGGTGTTTCACCTGTAGAGCTATCACCGCGTGAATTCCGTGGCTGCGCCACGGTGCGCTGTCGCTAGGGCTATCGTGCGATCCGGTAGGAAAAATATCCCCAATGGTTATACCCTAAATATTCACACCTTTCGGCATATTCTGTTTCTTTAAATTTTTCTTTGACGTTGCGTGATTTTGTCCTCCCACTGGGGAGTGTAACCGCTTTCTAACATAAGGGACTTCGCTATCGCGCGGTCCCCACCGAAAACGCCTTGTTACTTTTGTTCCCGTCTGTCCTAATAAAGAGGACCTTGTTATAGTTGGTTAATTCTCCGTCTGATTATTTTCTTGCTACCGTTATTCCCTAGTTCCAGACCCAGCCCCTCTATCATTGTGTTCCGCGGGAACAGGCTGAGCTAGCGTGTTGTCAAGCGGATCCTCGCGAGGGCAGCTACTGAATATCTTGTCGTCCCGAAGACGGTATTCCCAGAGAATATCTGGCGCCCAAGATTTTTCACCGGCTATCATCCTTTATAGTGCTCTCGCGGGAGTTCGTATACATACAGTAATGCGCAATTGAAGTGGAACACTTTAATTTTTGTGTATCTCTACGAAACTATGACCGATTTAAAAAAACCAAAGATATATTTTTTAGGAAATTTCCTTCCCGTTCGAATGGTAAAGGTTTTATCCCGATCGGATACAAAATGGCCGAATGGCAGGGGTTGGAGTGAAAAAGTGCATTTTTGAACTTTTTGAAAATTTCGAGATCTAGTAGTTCCGGAAGGAAATTTATATTTCTAATCGGGGAACGAGAGAGAGCATCCTTCGGCAATAAAAAAACACCCCCATTGAACCCCTGTAGGATCACTCTAGGGGGAGTTACACCCCCTTGAAGTGAACATGCAGAAACTGGACCAGATTGGCCGGCGCGTTCGGAAGTTATGGCCATTTAAGTGTTTTCACTTCAAGGGGGTGTAACTCCCCCTAGAGTGATCCTACAGGGGTTCAATGGGGGTGTTTTTTTATTGCCGAAGGATGCTCTCTCTCGTTCCCTGATTAGAAATATAAATTTCCTTCCGGAACTATTAGATCTCGAAATTTTCAAAAAGTTCAAAAATACACTTTTTCACTCCAACCCCTGCCATTCGGCCATTTTGTATCCGATCGGGATAAAACTTTTACCATTCGAACGGGAAGGAAATTTCCTAAAAAATATATCTTTGGTTTTTTTAAATCGGTCATAGTTTCGTAGACATACACAAAAATTAAAGTGTTCCACTTCAATTGCGCATTACTGTATATGTGACGAGATTTCTAACCCAGCTACCGTCTCTCAGTTTCCGCGATTAGGAATATCGTTACAATATATATATTGTAACGTAAGATTTTCTTATCTCGCGCCCCACGGTGGGCGCCAAATTTTATAACTTAAGATGATGATGTCCCATACCCCAACACGGAAATTAGCATACTCCATCGATGGGCAATATATCTTACGTTATCAGAAACGACCCGCAATGGTCCTCTCTCTCTACCTCCTATCACCAACACGAAATATTGGTTGGGCGCCAGGTATCCCTCGTGGGAGTACCACGAGTGTAACGCACTCTCTTTGTCACTAAATAATTTACCCAATTCGGAAAAGGCCAGATTATACTAAAACTAAACACTAATATACCGGAAGCGAGGACCACGCCAACAACCTAAGACGGGTCTCTCGTTCACAAAATTATCACTAAGAAATGAACGGAACCGGGGGCGACGCCAAAAGTCCTAAGACGTGCTTCCGTTTACAAAAGTCACTAAAATTAATCTCACTACGAGATGCACCAAGGGACAACGGCCGATCCGTAAGACGTTCACTAAGCCGAGGAGGAGAGAGATTCGCTAAACAATAATTCACCAAATGCCCTGTCCGGTGGCTAGCTAGTCGGAAGCGTCATGGCGTTCAGGCAGGAAGGGCTTCCTTCCTTCCTTCCCTCCTTCCTTCCTTCAATCTCTTATCTTATCGATTCTCCTTTCTTTCTTTTCTTGCCTATGCTTACTACTATCACTGAATTACAACCACTGGCTAAGAAGCTCCAGACGTAAGTGAAATACTATTTCAATTTCACCGAGCTCGAGACCTCTTGACCCCCACTATTTATATTATTTGGGCGCTGGCGGAACCGTGACAAAACATCGAACTTGGCACGTATTAATTGCTTAAGGGGTTTTTCGCGGTGAGGATCATCACTAGTCACGAAGATGACCGAAGCTGTCGGCGGCACGTTCGGGAGTCTTCGGGTGCTACGGTCCGTTCGTAGGCCAGGGAGCGCGGGAGTCCGCAGTGCTGGCTGCTCTCATTCCCTGTCTCCGGCGGTACATCGGGATGAGTCCGCCGTAGATATTCTCGCGGCAGGACGAGGAGGACAAGTCAACTCCTGGTCGGCGGCGCGGGCGGCGTCGATCGTAGGGCGTACCAGCTGGACGGCCGTCAGACGAAAGCATGGGCCCCATCCCGGGTACTGTGGAACTCTCCTGATTCCTTGGATGCAGCAGCCCCTCCTCGTGAAGCGGCGGCAGTCGGTCTCCCAGGGTCACCAAAAATCAGCGCTTCTTTCCTCACTTCCCCCGTTGTTCGGCGTCGTTCCACCAGCTCTCACACCAATTGGTTGCACCAAAGCGTTATACAGTACACCAAAGAAAGAAAAGAAAAAGAAAACAAGCAGTATGCAATAAAACCAAGCAAATAAACATTAAAGTGGACGACAGGCTGGTTACCTAATACTAAGGAATCTGGTCGCCTTAACCTAGGACTGACGTTTGGAGCGTTAAACAGTTAATTCCTACATTCCTACTCTTGTGGGTTGTTTGTGGCATGGATTTCCAAAAATTCACGTCACAATAGATATATATATATATATATATTGTGACGTACTGGACCACGAAAATGGCTCAGGGTCTCGCAAGAACAGCTATCGCAAATACAGGGCGGAGGGATCTCGAACAGAAAAGGGAACACGTGGTAAAATAGAAAAGAATATAATTAACAAGTGAAATGCCAATACAAAGAAGAAGGGAACAGAAACGAAAAGATGCTTAAAAAGAAATTAGAATTTAATATAATAGAAAACTAAACCGCTCCGAACACGCTAAACTAAACAATGACACGCGGGCTCACGCAGGAGCACGCGGTGTCACACCGGACCTTTAAGCGGACTAGGGGGCGAGGGGAATCAGGGAACGGGGGAGCAGGGTATTGGCAAGGGGGCAGGAGGGATAGGAGGGCTTACCGGCACTAGATATCTCGAAAACAACAAATGGGCGCCAGCTTCTTGTTCGGCGTAGCACCGTCGAGTGACCTCAGAAGGTCCTCGAGTATTTATTTAAACGCGAAATGGCACGGCTAACAGGGGAGAAGGTGAGGGAACGAAGATGACCGAAGCTGTCGGCGGCACGTTCGGGAGTCTTCGGGTGCTACGGTCCGTTCGTAGGCCAGGGAGCGCGGGAGTCCGCAGTGCTGGCTGCTCTCATTCCCTGTCTCCGGCGGTACATCGGGATGAGTCCGCCGTAGATATTCTCGCGGCAGGACGAGGAGGACAAGTCAACTCCTGGTCGGCGGCGCGGGCGGCGTCGATCGTAGGGCGTACCAGCTGGACGGCCGTCAGACGAAAGCATGGGCCCCATCCCGGGTACTGTGGAACTCTCCTGATTCCTTGGATGCAGCAGCCCCTCCTCGTGAAGCGGCGGCAGTCGGTCTCCCAGGGTCACCAAAAATCAGCGCTTCTTTCCTCACTTCCCCCGTTGTTCGGCGTCGTTCCACCAGCTCTCACACCAATTGGTTGCACCAAAGCGTTATACAGTACACCAAAGAAAGAAAAGAAAAAGAAAACAAGCAGTATGCAATAAAACCAAGCAAATAAACATTAAAGTGGACGACAGGCTGGTTACCTAATACTAAGGAATCTGGTCGCCTTAACCTAGGACTGACGTTTGGAGCGTTAAACAGTTAATTCCTACATTCCTACTCTTGTGGGTTGTTTGTGGCATGGATTTCCAAAAATTCACGTCACAATAGATATATATATATATATATATTGTGACGTACTGGACCACGAAAATGGCTCAGGGTCTCGCAAGAACAGCTATCGCAAATACAGGGCGGAGGGATCTCGAACAGAAAAGGGAACACGTGGTAAAATAGAAAAGAATATAATTAACAAGTGAAATGCCAATACAAAGAAGAAGGGAACAGAAACGAAAAGATGCTTAAAAAGAAATTAGAATTTAATATAATAGAAAACTAAACCGCTCCGAACACGCTAAACTAAACAATGACACGCGGGCTCACGCAGGAGCACGCGGTGTCACACCGGACCTTTAAGCGGACTAGGGGGCGAGGGGAATCAGGGAACGGGGGAGCAGGGTATTGGCAAGGGGGCAGGAGGGATAGGAGGGCTTACCGGCACTAGATATCTCGAAAACAACAAATGGGCGCCAGCTACTTGTTCGGCGTAGCACCGTCGAGTGACCTCAGAAGGTCCTCGAGTATTTATTTAAACGCGAAATGGCACGGCTAACAGGGGAGAAGGTGAGGGAGTCTCAGGGAGGAAGGTTCCCGAACGCGATAATGGCTACTTACAAATACCTCGGGTTATCTACAATATTCAAAAACAGCGGAGAAGGGAAAAGGGGCACTGGGGTTTCCCAAAAAGGGCGCAAACTATTTAGAACGCACACAATATACCACTGGCCGCACGCGGTTGGGGGAAGGCCAGACTAAAACTCAAAAAGATAAGCTACGCAAAAAGGCCGGTCCACGTGGGGACGGCTCGCCAACTCCAAAAGGGGAAATCCACGACCTATTAAAACGCAAAAGTAAAAGGGGGTAGGGGAAAAAGGTGGGAGATAGGGACATCTCAATCACGCAAAATATTACTCACTCCATAGGCTCGATATAATCCAAATTCGCAATTATCACTCACACTCCAAGTAGCAATTTCACAATCCGCAAAAGGCTCACTGTATCACTCTCAATCCCCTGGCTCGAAGTGAAGAAGTCGTCGGTGTTTCCGTCGATAGAAAAGAAAAAGAAAACAAGCAGTATGCAATAAAACCAAGCAAATAAACATTAAAGTGGACGACAGGCTGGTTACCTAATACTAAGGAATCTGGTCGCCTTAACCTAGGACTGACGTTTGGAGCGTTAAACAGTTAATTCCTACATTCCTACTCTTGTGGGTTGTTTGTGGGGCCTCCAGGGCCTCAGGGATTGGTGGGTCTGCCCAGCTGAGAGGGCTACGCGCTCTGGCATTGGTCGGCAGTTCCGGCATGACAGGGCATTGGTCCGTTTCATATCTGGTGAACTATGGGGCCTTCCAGGACCTCGTGGCGGCGACACGGTGCTGGCTTCGCCGGCGCACGTGCTGGCTGCGCGCGCCGGTCAATATGGCGGCCTCCAGGCCTGTCAAAATCCTCCCGGTCACGTCCGCGGTTTCCAGGGTCTCGCAAGAACAGCTATCGCAAATACAGGGCGGAGGGATCTCGAACAGAAAAGGGAACACGTGGTAAAATAGAAAAGAATATAATTAACAAGTGAAATGCCAATACAAAGAAGAAGGGAACAGAAACGAAAAGATGCTTAAAAAGAAATTAGAATTTAATATAATAGAAAACTAAACCGCTCCGAACACGCTAAACTAAACAATGACACGCGGGCTCACGCAGGAGCACGCGGTGTCACACCGGACCTTTAAGCGGACTAGGGGGCGAGGGGAATCAGGGAACGGGGGAGCAGGGTATTGGCAAGGGGGCA
>NW_014334354.1:0-1588 GCF_000341935.2 Cephus cinctus | reverse complement strand
ATAGAAAATTGCCTCGCAACCACGTATTAAAAATACTTCTATTACTTAACCTCAATACATTCTAAAGTAATGCCACATCCGGAAAACAACTATCCAAGACGCGAAATTCGTTTGCCCCACTAACCGCACACTCTATAGAAAATTGCCTCGCAACCACGTATTAAAAATACTTCTATTACTTAATCTCAATACATTCTAAAGTAATGTCACATCCGGAAAACAACTATCCAAGAACTCACTTATCATAATATACGCGCAATACATTATATATCCATGTGAAATTTTTAAATACATCAAACAGAATGTCCACAAGCCGGAATCTTTATTACTCACTTCTTTTCCCATTACTCTTAAAATATTTTTAAAAAATGCGATTTTGCAAGTAACACCGATGTAGCATCACGATTCTTTGGAAAATTCGTATTTTAAACATGTTGCGTACCACAACTATTGTTAAACCCTATCACGAACTACAGAACTCTTCGAGAACTATTTAAAATACCTATTGCTGAATCATTTTTATATTTTGAAAAAGTGCGGTGCTCGAGCTCAGACATCCGTGTAACACCTAGATTTCTTGGAAAATTCGAATTTTAACCACGTTACGTAGGAAAACTTATCATGCTGAATCATTTTTACAATATTTTGAAAAAGTGCGGTGCTCGAGCTCCGACATCCGTGTAACACCTAAATTTCTTGGAATATTCGAATTTTAACCACGTTACGTAGGAAAACTTATCAAAACCCGTCAAGAACTATAAAGCACCCCGAGAACTATCAAAAGAAGCCTGTTGTTCAATCATTTTTAAGAGATATTGAACAAGTGCTGTGCTGGAACTCTGATACCCCTGTAGCACATAAATTTTTGGAAAACTCATATTTTTACCATGTTACGTAACAGAACTATTGACAAAACCTATAACGAACTAATGAACTCATCGAAAACTATTGGAAATATCTATTCGTGAATCATTTATGAGATTTTTAAGAAAGTGCGGTGCTAAAGCTAGCGAACGACTGGTACATGCTAGGCTGGGCGAAAGAAACAAGAAACAATAGAGATACAAGATTCTACGACATTAACAGTAATTAAGAGCAGCGACCACATCATGGACGATTGCACGGATTCTTAACTCAGTCTAGCCAACGAAATTGAACAAAAAAGTAACTTCGTACGAAACACCAGTATGGTACCGGTTGAAGTTGTATACCGCGAAGTCTACATAGAAAGGAAGGTAAAAAGAACATCAACTTCAACGAAAACAATAAGTCAAATCTACATGTAACTCATCTAATTAGGTGCTAAGGCAAGCGTACCAGTCGCCAAACACGTCTCAGTGATCGCAAATCCTAGATTTAACTTATTTCTTATCAAATATAATAAGAGATAAATAAAAACTCTTGTGCACTTACCGTATACCTTACTATCTAAAGGAGAGGGTTGGGTTTAATATTCGTATCTTTTTATCATTATATAACTTAATTAAACAACATCATTTTCGTGTTACCTTATTCAGACAACCAAATTAGACAATCAATAACTATTGTTAAACCCTATCACGAACTACAGAACTCTTCGAGAACTATT
>NW_014334353.1:0-1302 GCF_000341935.2 Cephus cinctus | reverse complement strand
CCGCGAGCCCCGCCGCCCCGTGAGCCCCGCCGTCCCGCAAGCCCCACCGACCCGTGAGCCCGCGTCGTCCCGCAAGCCCCGCCGTCCCGTGAGCCCGAGCCGGCCCGCCAGCCCCGCCGTCCCGTCAGCCCCGCCGTCCAGCAAGCCCGCACCGTCCCGTGAACCCCCGCCGTCCCGTGAGCCCGAGCCGACCCGCAAGCCCCGCCGTCCCGTGAGCCCGAAACGTCCCGCAAGCCCGACCGTCCCGTAAGCCCGCGTCGTCCCGTAAGCCCGCGTCGTCCCGTAAGCCCGCGCCGTCCCGTGAGCCCGCACCGTCCCGTAAGCCGTAAACCCGCGCCATCCCGCGAGCCCGCGCCGTCCCGTAAGCCCGCGTCGTCCCGCAAGCCCGCACCTTCCCTCCAGTCCGCCACGTCCCGTCAATTCAGTCAGTTCAGTCAGTTCAGTCAGTAAAGTCAGTCAGTCAGTCAGTCAGTCAGTCAGTCAGTCAGTCAGTCAGTCAGTCAGTCAGTCAGTCAGTCAGTCAGTCAGTCAGTCAGTCAGTCAGTCAGTCAGTCAGTCAGTCAGTCAGTCAGTCAGTCAGTCAGTCAGTCAGTCAGTCAGTCAGTCAGTCAGTCAGTCAGTCAGTCAGTCAGTCAGTCAGTCAGTCAGTCAGTCAGTCAGTCAGTCAGTCAGTCAGTCAGTCAGTCAGTCAGTCAGTCAGTCAGTCAGTCAGTCAGTCAGTCAGTCAGTCAGTCAGTCAGTCAGTCAGTCAGTCAGTCAGTCAGTCAGTCAGTCAGTCAGTCAGTCAGTCAGTCAGTCAGTCAGTCAGTCAGTCAGTCAGTCAGTCAGTCAGTCGGTCAGTCAGTTCAGTCAGTTCAGTCAGTCAGTTCAGTCAGTCAGTCAGTTGTCAGTCAGTCAGTCAGTCAGTCAGTCAGTCAGTCAGTCAGTCAGTCAGTCAGTCAGTCAGTCAGTCAGTCAGTCAGTCAGTCAGTCAGTCAGTCAGTCAGTCAGTCAGTCAGTCAGTCAGTCAGTCAGTCAGTCAGTCAGTCAGTCAGTCAGTCAGTCAGTCAGTCAGTCAGTCAGTCAGTCAGTCAGTCAGTCAGTCAGTCAGTCAGTCAGTCAGTCAGTCAGTCAGTCAGTCAGTCAGTCAGTCAGTCAGTCAGTCAGTCAGTCAGTCAGTCAGTCAGTCGGTCAGTTCAGTCAATCAGTTCAGTCAGTCAGTTCAGTCAGTCAGTCAGTCAGGCAGTCCAAACAGTCCAGTCAGACAGTCCAGTCAGACAGTCCAGTCAGACAGTCAGTTCATACAGTCAGTCCAGTCAGTCA
>NW_014334352.1:0-1380 GCF_000341935.2 Cephus cinctus | reverse complement strand
GCTGCCCTCTTATCGGCGAAAATTCGAACTAATGCGAATTCTTTATGAAGAAGTGACCCATTGAAGTTCAAAAATGGGATTTTTAAATTGAATTCGGAATCATTTTATTCGAGAAAGTTCACTCGTTCTCTCAGAGATGGCGCCACCTATCATGCCCAGGAGGTGCTGCCACCTTATCGGCAAAAATGCGAACTAATGCGAATATTTTAATAAAAATTGATCCACCGAAGTTTCGACGATGCGAATTTCAAAGTACATTTGAAATCCTTTTATCGTAGAAGGAGAAGAAGAGCGAAGTCAAGATATGGATAATATGGCAGAGATGGAACGGAAAATGGAGCACAGGTAAAAAGGTGTTTGGAAGCATAAGGGAGGAGAAGGATGCTGTTAGGACGGAGGAGTGTAAGAAAGAGACAGAACTCATTGGTACTCTGGGATATTCGCATAGGGTAAAAGAATATCAACGCGTATAAGTGTTTAAAGATAATTTATTGAACAAACGCATTAATGATACAATATACAAAAATTCGCATAGGGTAAAATAATATTAACGTGTATAAGTTTTACGAGATAATTTATTTGACAAATGCAATAATGATACAGTATACAAAGTATAGATGTACATACATATATGGTTTGCGAAACATTAGCAATAACAATACCATTTCAGATATGTTACATATATCACTACAATATAATATACGTGGGGTATGTTACATGCGCTACCGCTTTGGACTTTTCATTTTCCAAATGACATTTTAAAAACTTAGTATTCAAGGATATATTAGGAGGAGAGTGATGGAGATATAGGAAGGAATAGGGGATTCGAAAGGTGTATAAGTGTTAAAAGATAATTTATTTGACAAATACAATAATGATACAATATACAAAGTACAAATGTACATATTGTATACTCCGCGAAAGATTAGTAATATCAATGCCATTAGAAATATATTACAATATATCACTACAATACAATATACGTGGGGTATGCTACATGCGTTACCACTTTGGATTTTTCTTTTTCCAAATGACATTTTAAAAACTTAGTATTCAAGGATATATTAGGAGGAGAGTGATGGAGATATAGGAAGGAATAGGGGATTCGAAAGGTGTATAAGTGTTAAAAGATAATTTATTTGACAAATACAATAATGATACAGTATACAAAGTACAAATGTACATATTGTATAGTCCGCGAAAGATTTTCGAAAATTAAGTAGAAACGTTTGGTGGCAGCAGACAGGGAAGATGTTGTTGAAGGGAAAAAGAGGAAGATTGTTAAACAGAAAGAGTAAAGAAGAGAGATGCTTATGACTGAGGGAACAATTGGAGAAGAAGATGCGTAAATCGTATGCACGAAGACCAGATTATTCTGGA
>NW_014334351.1:1367-1933 GCF_000341935.2 Cephus cinctus | reverse complement strand
TCTCCTATTCCTTCCTACGTCTCCATCACTCTCTCCCTAGTATATCCTTGAAAACTAAGTTTTTAAAATGTCTTATGAAAAAAGGTTCCGGGCAATTCGCAGTGATTATCGCTTTCACCGCGGTCAGCGAACGTGTCCCGAAATCTCTTGGGCAAGGTAAAAGGCCCCAAAGGTGGGCCAAGAGACGCGAGCCACGTGCGACAGCCGCGTATAATCGCGCGTCGACGGCAGCAGAATTGTCGCGCGCCACAAGCGAATCACTTTCACCGCCCGAGGTGCAGAAAACGTCCCGTACAAAACAAGATAGGATAAGGTTAGTATATATATATATATATGTACAATAACTTATATATATATATATATATATATATATATATATATATCTGTACTTTGTATATTGTATCATTATTGCGATTGTTCAATAAATTATCTTTAAACACATATACACTTTTATATTCTTTTGCCCTATCCGAATATCTGAGAGTAAGAATGAGTTCTGTCTCTTTCTTACACTCCTCCGTCCTAACAGCATCCTTCTCCTCCCTTATGCTTCGAAACCCCTTTAT
>NW_014334351.1:0-686 GCF_000341935.2 Cephus cinctus | reverse complement strand
TCCGATAAAATAATTCCGAATTCAATTTCAAAATCCCATCGTCGAAATTTCAATGAGTAAATCTTATTAAAGAATTCGCATTAGTTCGAATTTTCGCCGATAAGAGGGCAGCACCTCCTGGGCATGATATGTGGCGCCATCTCTGAGAGAACGAGTGAACTTTCTCCGATAAAATAATTCCGAATTCAATTTCAAAATCCCATCGTCGAAATTTCAATGAGTAAATCTTATTAAAGAATTTCGATTAGTTCGAATTTTTACCGATAAGAGGGCAGCACCTCCTGGGCGTGATATGTGGCGCCATCTCTGAGAGAATGGGTGAACTTTCTCCAATAAAATAAATCCGAATGTAATTCGAAAATCATCTGTATCAGGCTGGTACAGATGAAACTACGATAGGGCACTTTCAAAAAATCCCTTTACTTTTTGCAACTTGCTGATGGAATGGAAGTAATGACAGAGAAAAAAGAGCATAGCCGAAAAGAGGTGTAGAAGCATAAGTTTGGAGGAGAAGGAAAAGGATGCTGTTAGGTCGGAGGAGAGTAAGAAAGAGACAGAACTCATTCGTACTTTGGGATATTCGCATAGGGCAAAAGAATATCAACATATATATGTGTTTAAAGATAATTTATTCTATAAACATATAATGATACAGTATACAAAGTACAGATGTACATACATATATA